>NW_025955060.1:0-149593 GCF_022376445.1 Fomitopsis serialis
GCCTTTATTGCGAAGGGGGTGCCGATCTCACCGATATCCCATCGTCGCTCTCAATCCAGACGCTGAGCACGTTCGAGTCCGAGCTCCACCCTAGTTCCTTCACCCTGTATCCCCACTTCCTCGACGTCACAGTTTTGGCCAGTTTGCGCTTGCCATCGGCCCACTCCCGTAGCCCGAATTCGCCGTGTCTCAAGCCGTTACGTTCAAAGAAAACCAAATCGTGCCTTCCTTCCTTTCCCTTTGCAAGTCCGTCCTCACCCCCGAAACGCTGCGTGCTGGCTATGAGGTTGCCTGATGGCCGCCAGGCGAGTGCATGCTCCAGTCCGGCAACGGGCTCTGCTGTACTCGAGAGTGCTCCCTCGCGGGAATATACTCGGAGCATCCTGCGAGAGCGCGTGTTCTCACCCTAAGAGGTAGAGACAAATGAGCACCAACACGTCTCACATGCAATCAGGCTCACAGTTGCAGGACAAACCGCAGAAACGGCGAAGGATGCGCCGTCTCCACGCCAACTAATGCGGGGTATGCTATCGTCGTCTGGGCTAGTACCAACCGCAGATAAGTCGAAGCCGGCCTGTGCAGCGCTTTTTCCGAGTGAACCATGGAACTGGGTTTTCTTGTCTCCCCAGCCGAGCGCGATTGGAGCATCTGCACACGTTAAGCGTGCGACACAATGCCAAAGTGGTCACAACAGACCTTCTCCAAAATCGCTAGGATGCAAAGGGACTTCAGTGAGAACATCGAACGTAGACGTCATGAGAATCAATTTCTCGTCGCCTGTATCGCAAATTCAGTTCGACCATCATGAGCCAATTCCTCCGTGATAAACTGACCTGTTGTCAGGACGAGCAATGAGTCATCGGGACCCCACGTAGCGGCGGTAATGCCTGCTTCAACCGAGCCAACTACATCGAACTGGATGAATCAGTCAGAGCCGTTTCAAGTCTGAATAGAAACCTTACCTGTTGCTCTTCGTCCTCCAAAGACAAAGACAGTAAATCGCCATTACGAGTAATCAGGACAATCGTGCGCGTGTCTAGAAGGAGTCTCAAACTGATTGCTTCTTGCATTGTGTTGACCTCCGACGTCGATCCTGCCGACCACGGGTTGGAAGAGACGGCATCAGGAATGCTATACACCGCAATTTTTGCAGGAATCTGGAAGACCATCTAGATGACGACGCCATCCCGAGGTCTGATCGAGAACTTGCCTGCCCATCCTCTCGAGTAGCGAGCTTCCATATCTCAATCTCGGACTTGCTATCATTGCTTGTGTTCTCAGAGGCAACGAAGAAAGCGTCCTCGTCCACATCAACGACGATGCAAGAGATACGTCGTTTGCTGGATGAACTTTGTTCAGGTGATTGAAGACATGTCGGGATAATTTTCCAAGTCGAGAGGTTACGCATCCGTGCTGCTACAGCATAAGTCATATCAATTAGGAGACAGGTATATCGTCATTACGCACTGCACTTCCAGTTGTCTGGACAGCAAGCTACAGCGCCGTTGAATGGACCTTGGTCTCCGGAAGACGCTCAAGAGTCAAATCTTCCGAGTTGGCTGTTGTGGCTGAAGCGTTGAAGATCGAGATTGAGATCTGCGCTGGCGCCCACTCAATCTCTGACTCGGAGGAACTTTAATTACGTATTGAATATTTGGCGTATGCATAGCTGTTCAAACGTTCATGGAGAGGTTGGACGGGATGTCCGACAGTATTACCACCCAGTACTCAGCAGGTCTTCCTACTCCCGGTTCCTATAGTAAGTTGTGTTCATTAGGCTGGCCCTCGAAACACTAGTATTTAGACCAATCTAGAGCAAATTTTGGGCTCAGTGCCACAGGAATAAACCATGCTCATCGAATCAGCAATACGTGAATGACAACGACCTTGGATCCGTCAACTGAGACTCAAGACTCTGTATTCCATATCATGATATTCACAATATTCACAGTGCATCGCACCAGCTCCGTCGACCCGGCCTCCTCGCCCGTAAACTACCTCAGCTCCGGTACGAGGTCTGTTCCTTTCCCCACAAGGACGAAATCACGCAAATTCCCGAGAGCGCGTAATTCCATCTTCTTGACGCTGTCTGCAGTAGCTGTCCCTACGTGGGGAAGCAGAACCGCGTTGGGTATATCGTACCAACGCGGGTCAATGTTCGGCTCGTTGTAGAAGACATCAAGACCAACGGCAGATAGCTAGTACCCGGGTAATCAGCATTCAACGAACCCAAAGCAATCCTGCACTTACGTGACCGTCCTTGAGAGCCTGCATCATGGCCTCTTCCTCGATGACCTGGCCGCGTGCTGTGTTGATGATCACAGCGCCCTTCTTCAGCTTGCGAATCATTCTATCGTCGACAATGTTCCGCGTCTCCTCCGTGAACGGCACATGGACGCTGAGCACGTCTGCCTGCGCGAGCATATCGTCGAAATGTTCCTTGTCATAGTACTCGCACCACTCCGGTGCGGTCGTGACCTTTCGCCGGTTATGGTAGAGGACACGCATTGGGAACGCATGAACTAGTTCGGCAAAACGAAGCCCAATACCGCCTAAGCCGAGGATGGCGACGGTACGCCTGGTGAGGTCGTGCGCGGCTGCAGCAGAATGGGATGTCTTCCAGTTTCCTGCGCGCAAGCTCCGTTCAGCCGCGGAGAAGCCTCGCAGTGCAGATATCAGCAGGTAGAGCGCGGTGGTCGCTGTCGCGTCGTCGACAGCTCCGGGGGTGTTTGAGACACCAATGCCACGCTCCTTGCAAGCGACGACGTCAACTTTGTCGTAGCCCGCACCCAAGTGCGCGATCCACTTGATAGTGGGAGGAAGCCTGCTGATCAGCTCCTCGTCGAAGCGGCCAATGCGTCCGATGGACTGATTACGTTCGAAGAGCCCGATCGCGCCTTCCAGCTGGCCTCCAGGGTGAAGGGAGCGAATGAAGTCGTCACGATTTGCAGGCTGGTCTAATTGCTATTGCTATCGGTCTCTTGACTGGACATTTTGAAATATACGAGGTTGTGCTCACCAGAACTTCCGCAACGCCTTCAAACATCGCTTTGCACTCATCCTTGTATGCAACGGGATCTGAAGCGTGATTGATATCTAGAACCTGGTCATTCATGATACGCTCTCACCGCATAAAACCAGTCGAGGTAGCATCTTGGCAGCAGTTGTGGGCTGACTTCTTGTTGGAGAGGTGACGACCGTTGCACTTCTGAATCCTCGACTTGCGCACCGAAACGAGTCACTGAAAGGTCGGGTCAGAAACATCATGCCTGACTATCCGCGCCGTGAGTCTATATTCTAGTGGTGTCCGCCGGAGTGCCGTGATTATCGGCGACTGGGACTCGGAATGATAACGACCTGTTCTGACAAGCACCGATGAACGTCCGCGACGATAGTACCCGGCATTGAGACTCACCCCATAGACACTGGCCATGGCTTTGCAACGTCCGCGGATCCTCCATGGGTCACTGACGCGGGCGTTTGGCAACAGGTGGTGTTTCGTTGGTGTTTCGTCAACGAATGTCGACGTGGATACTTACTTGGCAAATCTTGCCATGGGGAGATCCATTGCCCATTTCTCTCACGCTGATCACGTTCAGACTTCTGACTTACGTAGGTAACGTTCAACGTTCAACGTTTCAACGTTCAACGTTTCAACGTTCAACGTTCAACGCCGCCTGTCATCACGAGTCGCAGCAGCCACCGAATTGCCACCAGCTTTGACCAGCTAGCACGATGCCTCACGTCGACGTTATATGTACCAGAAGGTCCTTTTTGGCAGGCGTCAGGTTGTACTCACGGCTACTCGTGCAACTTGTGTGCCATGCAACATCTTGAAGAACTTTTTCCGTTCTGACAAGGTTCTGCGACGAAAACATGATGATATGTTACTATATGTACGTCGCTGAGCCTACCATCGCATGGTACCCACGGGCGTGCCAGATTCCTCCTGCCCTCAGGCTACTCGGCCTCTCCTCAGTTTTCAATTATCCAGCGATGTATGGACCTTCTAGAAGACTGAACATCGATGCAAGTCCAGTTCAAGATGATGATCGTGTGCGATGCCGTGGTGTGCTAGTATAATAGCAGCTTCGTCAAGGTAGGCCACTTGTTCTCGAGCTCAGCTAGTACCATCCATACACGTATACGTAGTGGGTTGACGGAATGTATGTTCAAAATGATAGGGATTCGTACACGCACACCTTTGTGAATTGCTGACGTAGACATAAGATTCCCACTGGAAGAAACCAGGCTGAGACATGCATACGTTGTGTCCCGGTTGTATCCCAGCCAAGCCGACTCGCGATGCGCGTGAGCCCACTTCAATGTATTCAATATTCATCTGCAATGACAACGTGCAAAGTTGCTTAGTATCGACATGTGTGAGTTCTATGCCATTCAATCCATGGTCTATGAGGACTCGTCGTCGTAGACAATGACTGCTTGGCTCCTATAGCGTGACTGCTGAGCGACGGTGATGAGCGAGTAGTGATGCCGAGCCCACCTGCACTCTTGCCCCTGTGAGACGGCGTCAAGATCTGGTTAGAAGCAGCTCGAGTTGAATGCAACGCACATTTTCGACCCAGCACAGTTGGGCTTTCAGTTCAGTCAATCCGAACAACAAGATGACGTCGCAACATGCTGAGAAGTAATCGCCCAGTTTTCCTGTTTTTGACTTCCAGCAGGTCGGAGGGATGTCCGCGCGTATGTGACACAGAGTAGAGAACATATCTAATGGATATGCGGGAATCAGTAAGCGGTGCAAGACAGACAAACGATGGCAACTCACCAGTCTCTTTGTCGACCCACCGTGGATCTTCTGACGTTCCTCGATACGCCAAAATGCTAGTTTTGATACGGGATATGGGCAAGTATCTCTTCCAGATGAAGGAAGCCCGAAACTCCTGCTCTTCCGTAACTAGCGTACCCTGGGTGATGGTCGAAGAAGCGAATGAGCAATTGGGACATCTCATCGCAAACGGAGATAATATACCCTGGAAATGATCTTCGTAAAGGCATCAGGAATGACTACCTCTCCATCCGAATGCACAAATGATTTGTGTCGTCGCTCAATATGTTCAGAGAGCGACGACTGGAATCCAGTGTGATTGTCTGTCCCGTATATGTGCTTGGCAACCCGAGCCGAAACATAGTTCTCCAGGTGGAACCAGAGAGCTCCTTCAGCGACAGCCTTGGCACTGGCCAGGCATATTGAGTGCGCATATATAAACAAAGTAGCCAAAAAGCACCTACGTCTGATGCTCTGGAAAAAATAGCACTAAATCATTTTGACGCGCGAAGGCCTGGAGTTGTGCACGCAGGAACGGGCTCCCTGCGAAGCCCCCGACGAGCAAGATTACCTACATGAGGTCGTCACTGGTCGTCAAAACGTACTGCGCTATCTAAGGGTAGAACTGACAGAAATATGGCGACCAGAGAGGTATAACTGTCGCTGGATCGCTCGTTGTATGGCGTCGATGGACGGCCGGAAGAAGTGTAACATCTCGGCTCTGGGATACTCTATGACGCAAAGAAACGAAGGGGAAGTGACTCCGAGCCAACACGCACCCAGACAATGCTAGTACACCTCGCTTGATGCCACACTTGTCATCGTTGTCACGAGGCCCACCGAACTTGACATACGATGTCTTCGTCGTGTCTCTGAAAGTAGGCTTTGCACTGGACTCGAAACTCTCTAACATAGAGTTCACGAAGTCGTCATTCGCGAAGCGCGAGTCCTTCAGCTTATCTGATCTCTGGTCGTGGTAAGCTGGGCACCGAGATCGTGCGAGCAATTCACCTTCAAGGAAGATGCGCGCTCGGTTGTTTACGAGCGTCGAGCCTTGCAGAAGGCCTTGCATACACAGGTGTCAGTCTAGCAACATGTCAAGCAGGTGAATAGGACTACACACAATCTGCAGCCGAACTCTCGACGACATTGAGAGGCATTGTTTTGACAATTTTGTACGTACTCAGGTCAACTGTGCCGCCACCAGCATCCACGACCATGATATGTTGGCTGTCCTGTGTGATTATAAGCGACATAAATGACACTGGATGTTAACATGCGGAGTCCGGACCTTTAGCGATTCGCCAACGAGTCCATTGACAATGCAGAAGTGAAGACTTGCTTCTCCCTCACTCACGAAACATATCCTAGCGTTCCCGGCTTCCATGTCAGGAACCAAGCCGGCCAAGATTGCGGCATGTCTCATTTTGCTCTGCTGCTTACCACCCCATCCGTTCGGGTGACTCAACACGAATTCGATGGGCGCGCCCGTCTCTAGTACTTGCCTACCGAGTGCATGGCTGTCAGAGATGTAATCCTTGGCGCACTTGTAGATGTAGGCCAAGTAATCGGCGAAGATCTGAACGACAGACTTGTCGATACATATCTTCGGCAATCGCTCGCCCTTTGCTTGCATGCCCTCCGGGCAGAGACGTAGTTTGAACCTACGCAGGGTGTTCAGCCCACTGAATTTGAGCTGAAAGCAAGGACTCATGTCATACCATTCAGCGCGATTCCATTCTTGTTCCTCTGCTTCAAGCAGCGTACCATCCGATACAGCCTCGGCGCCGGCGGCACGGACCTCGCCATCCTCGTCATAGTACAGGACAGACGGAATCTTCGTGTCCCTGGCCTTGTTCTCGCCTTCTTGTCCGGGGTACCTGCATGAAGAGTCCATCACTACAGCGGCCAATGCGACGGGTTGAAACTTCACTCACCTGATAACACTGTGAACTTCAGGGACCTTCCCAGGATCCAAGACGCAGAATGAGACCCCGCTGTAAGTCGTTCCCACGTCTATGGCTAGCACTAGTTTGCGAGTCGTGCCAAGGTATACATCCCCATGGGGCATGATGCGTAGAATGGCGAGGGGTGGCTGAGATTAACCACACAACCTTCTGTCGCAGCGACGCTGCGGGTTAAGTATGGGCATGCTGGAAGAACGTCTCGGACGGGACAGAAGGTTCCGTTGGCCTACGCATCGGGTGACTCGAAAAGCTTCTGGATCAACATCTGCAGAGGCATTCCGGCCTCGTGCACTGTCATTACGTAGACTTGCTTCCGGACATGTCGTCCAGTTAGTCCTGTCCGTCATGGAAATAGACGGACAATCACAACTAGAGTTGGGCCTACCTGAACCGAGGATACGAGTAACTCGTGTACCTGCGCGTGTTACCCCTCCACACGCCGCGCGCCATATCACACCACGAGTCGACCTCGTGAAGCTAGACAGATGCTTTGCCTGCCAAAACTCTGTCATTTACCGCAGAGCAAATGCCTCTTTAGATATGGCTGTCTCCTAGAATTCTGTTCGGGTCAGCAGGGATAGACACCTGACGAGCCATAGATCATAACGAGTCAACTATCCCATGCAAGCCACAGCGAGTTGACCATATCAGCCAGTAAGTCTAGTGGATGGGTAGCTGGTCATCGCCGCCTTGAGCACACGAACCGTGCCCCGTTGGCCATATGGTAAGTAACCACGATTTGATTATACTTTCCACACTCACCGGCGACCAGTTGGACAGGGCCATGAACTGGTTTGGACGGCCGTACCCGCCCCCGGCTGTAGTGCCAAACAGAAGCCACCACCGTGTTGAGCAGAGCTATGAAGCAGACATTTCACAAGCACCAGTCGCCCGTCATTCTCATCCGCATACACAGGTATTAGCAACAATCACGACCTCCACGCAGAAAGGCTAATGCATCGCTTCAAAAGCACAATAGCCGTGCAAACATCTGCCAACCTGAGGTGACATATGCCAATGTGGCATGTAATCCAGGCTCGGCTCATCAACACGATGTTTCAATGTATGCGTGTGATCACCTGATGGCGATGGTGCAAGAATTGCAGGGTCAGTTGCAATCTCACGAGATGGACATACGCGGATATTATGAAGAACAACAACGCCTGATAGCCAGAGAGGCTGAGGCAAAGCAGGAGGTGAGTACGTGTGGAAAGGAATGACAAACGTACTCACAAGTCATGCGTAGCTGGTGGAGTCACGTCGAAGAGAAGCACGTATCACGGAAGAATGCCACGAGTGGAGGACGCTTGCGGAGACACGGCAACAGGAGCTGGCAGAGGCGCAAAGCTTCCTCGCGTCCCCAGACAATATCGCTGAGAGCGACATTGTTCAAACCGTTCGTGCACTGGATGCAGAGATATACCAAGCAGTCAAACGGACAGCAGAGGGATGTCGCCTCAGAGGTGGCGAGGCCGATGCGGCAGTCTTGGAGCGGATGAACGTGTTAATGGGGCCTACGATGGCAGGATTGCTTCATGCCTTTCCGCCTCGGGAGGACGACCGGATCATCTTGGAGATGGCTCTTCAGACCACAGTCACAACGTATGTTGCCGGGGTTATATCTTCCTGGATTCCGTCCTCTGGTAGCAGCACCAACCAAGCCATCAGCTCCATCTATAGTCGCATCCTTCGATCAGGTGAGCTTGCGAGTCCGTCCTTTGTATCAAGGGCCCCGCTTAAAACGACTGTAGAGTCACAAGCTGTGGCTGGTCGCTGGCGTACTCTGACCCGCAAGTATGCCACGTCTAGCTCGGCGGTGGCCAAGGACCAGGAGACGCGACATGTGCAACGTCTCATGGAGGATGCAACAACCATCTTGATGGTCGCTCGAGTAGTGTCTTGGGACGAGAGCGACCTACGGGGAACCTTCGAGATCATCGTGAAGGCCGCAATGCAGATGCGTAGGATGATTGGAGAAGACGTGGCTGGGAGCGAGTACGAGGTGTTCGTAGAGGAACAGGCGAAGCCCTTCCAACCAGAAGTGATGATCGACGAACACGCACCTCGGCGGAAGCGTCAGAACAGAGTCGGAAGGCCCGTCGTATGTGCGTTGACACTAGGGCTTCGTCGCACGGAGAGAGACAACCGCAGCGGATCGAGAGGACGCCTTGAAGTCAAAACGCTCGTCAAGCCGCAGGTGATCCTAGACACGATCGTTGATGACCTGGGTTTGGTCGATGATACAAAGTGAGGGTAGAGGTAACGAACCGTGGATGATTAAATATACTGCTGTCCTCCTGTACTGTACTATTTCGACCGTGTGTTCTGTCACGCATCACGGGGGGGTCATGAACAGCCACTGTCACGGGTCACGGAGTCCCACTGAACACCCAAGTCGGTCAGAATGTCACGGTCCCGGGTACCAAATACCCCTATTTGGGCCGACCAGGACACCCTGTCACGCATCACCGAGGTCTCTGAACACCGAGCACCTGCGTCACGCGTCACATCCGCTGAACAGTTCGTCGAAATAGTACAGTAGTACGGATTCGGCCCCGCATCTTGGTAGCACTCGGTTGGGTCGTGCACCGCAATATACGCCTCGGTCACTGTCAATGTGACTTGATTCATGGATCAGCTTGAAGTCGGCGATGTATAGCACAATATTCTGAGATGTAGCTGGCCGAGGTCAACATGCGTAACATGGTCGACTTGAGCTTGAATTTGAAACTTTGTGCAGGCCGCGTCCCCGCACCGCAGCGGGCCGGGACTGTGATCGCCCCGCCGCCTTTCCCCGATGGCGAGTCGCGCTTCTGCCACCAGGCTTCGAGTTACTGTGTCGTGCTTGACGGCAAGCCCGTGCACATCACCTACCCGGCTACGAGGCCGCAGCGCTCAGCTTTCACCACGACCGCTTCATCCAGTCGCTCCACAAGAGGGCACAGGCGGCGTTGGGCGTGGAGACCGCAATTTCGGGTACAGCCCTCAATGTCAAATGAGACTTTGGATTATTCAACGAGTGGTACATCCTTTGGCTCGTTCGAGGCATCCACGGCAGAATACTAGCTACAGGATGACCGCGAAGGCATAGGGCGACGTTCGACTGCGACTGACAAAAGCGAGGATTCCATCACCGAGTGATACTCGGACGAAGTGGGTAGACTGCGACTCGGAAGCCGATCCGCTGCTCGCTGCTCTCGTGAAATGAATGCCATACGTACACGCAGCTAAGGCGAGAGCCGTGTGTTGCACAGGCGTCCTCCGGACAGCATCCTGTCGTGATACCACCTAGTAGGCCGCTCGCCGGCCTCCATTTCCAAGCTCCGAGTCGCTTGACAATCTAGCTCTCCCTTCGTATTGATCGGCCGGTGTATTGCAGGGCAGCTTCCTCTGATTACCAGTATCAGCCGCTGTGTCCATCGCTCGCCGAACGTGCATCTCACCGTCAAACCGCAACGTGCGGCAGAACTCAGGAGACTGCAGGTAGCGATGAATCCTCTCGCCCTGCCAACTGAGGATCGGCCGCACCGCGCGACGGCCACCATCGCCCTCGATCCGCCTCCAGGTAGTCTCCGAAGGATTGTCTGTGTGCCTCCAGCCAAGGACCTGGCTGTAGAACCGAAGCGAGGGTATTGCGGAGATGTGGGCGTCCTCCAGTCGCTGCAGCAATTCTAGCCATGTTTCGCGCGATGGACCTCTGTCATTTGGGTGGGTCACATGAACCGTTATGCAAATGAGTTGCGAGGGCGACAACGAAGATGGAATATCCTTCTATATCAACGAACATATATATGAGCATCGACTCGGAAGACGCGAATGAGAGACAGAATGAATGTGTCGCGTACCATCCACGAGGCCATCGCTGAGTACGATTCTTCGATCGTCAAGACGAGGTATCTTACTCTTGATAGTTTTCTTGAGATCATCTGTGCCAATGCCATGCTGGACTCAGTGTAGCTCGCACTCAGGGACAAGCCCAGCTCCAACACGGCGGCGGCGGAAACAAGTTCGTGATCTTCCGAAGGATCGAAGTCCTGCCACTCGGTGTATAGTCGCAGGTAATCGCTGCGGATGCCTAGGGCTGAGATGAGATGAAGGTTGGTTGGCTCAACCGCTAAATAGCCCAGGTGACGTTGCTCTATGTGATGGCCAGGAGCTGGTAGGTCGAACTGGCAGATGTGAATTGTCAGCCTCCGTATGTTGGGAAACAGGATGAGACAGGGATACACGGCACAGACACCGAGATGCAGCGTTTCCACCTGTGGATGTGCACCGGAAAGGCTCGAAAGAAGCTGCGGTGAAGGTACTCCATCGAATTGATATAGCCTGAGCTCCTTGACGTTGTCAAGCACGGGTGCTCGGGCGATGTGTGTTGAGAATCGATTGTGTTTGAGCGAACCCGACAGTACTGCTCTCTTCGGTCTGCTGACCATTCTGTGTAGGACATCGAGCGTTTTTGTCCCGACGCAGAACAGGGATATGTCCGAGAGATTCGGCAGTGCAGTCAAATACTCTCCGACCAGTGCATTGCAGCAGATAGCCTCCTCACAATTGTAGATCTCCAGAACCTTCAGCTCCCGCGCGTGCTCGAGAATGCCAGCTAGCACATCGACGACTGGACGCTCCCAGGCTGCTCCTGCCATTCCCGCCGCGCCATAGACTAAGACAGTCAATCCCCGAGGCCAGATCAAGCGATTGTCGATGTTACGGATGAGGTGGTCGTGCATATTGAATAGCTGCTCCACGGTACGAACAGTGATCGACGCGAACACATACGGCCGCGCGATTGAATGCAGATCGCGAGACACCGACGAGAGAGGGATGCATTCCGCGGCGGAAAGCATTTCGGCGATGTTATGGAGAATATCGTCGTTTAGAGTCAACATGTCCATGATGGTGGTGGTGAAGGGGCTCGTAACGGAGTGTTGCGCTCGCGACGCTTCCGGACTACTTGCCAGCGTCTACTCACTGTACATAATCGGAAACAGTCACAACGGTGCTCAGAAGAACGATATCGATGTGCTAGGTTCGACACAAACCCCTCACGCACGTGGAGGGTCTTGTAGTAAACGATGTGCAACTCTGAAGGATGAATACAATGAATTCACATCTTATTGACTTCCTCTATTTAAATTCTGGGATGATATCGAGGCCCTTGCCCTTTGTCAGGTAGTCGCGCAGATTTGAGAGAGCACGGATCTCCATCTTCTTCTGCGAATCACACGTCTCCGTACCCATGTGCGGGAGCAACGTCGCATTGGGAAACTCCATCAGACGTGGGTTCACCTGTGGCTCGTCGGGAACACGTCCAGGCCGACTGCACCGAGCTGTAAACAACACAGGTAAGTCTTCGACTTGATGGAGGACCCGGAGAAGCACTGACGTGTCCGTCCTCTAGAGCCCTGATCATAGCAGGCTCGTCGATGACCTTGCCTCGCGCAGTGTTGACGATCACAGCTCCGCGCCTCAGCTTCCGGATCATTCTCTCGTCCACCATGCCGACCGTGGAGTCCTTCAGCGGGACGTGCACGCTCAGCACGTCCGCCTGCGCGAGCATCTCGTCCAGCCTGTCCGCGCCGAAGTACTCGCACCACGCGGGTGCGTCCGGGTTCGGGCGCCGGTTGTGGTAGACGATGCGCATCGGGAACGCGTGCGCGAGTTCCGCGAGCCGCAGCCCGATCCCGCCCAGGCCGAGGATCGCGAGCGTGCGTCCGGTGAGGTCGTGTGCTTCGCCCGCCTTGTGGGTCGACTTCCACCCGCCGGCACGGAGCGTGCGCTCGGCGCGCGAAAAACAGCGCAGCGCGGAGATCATGAGGTAGAAGCCCGTCGTCGCTGTTGCGTCGTCAACCGCGCCTGGGGTATTTGATACCCAGATGTCTGGGAGGCTATGAGTGTGCTTGTGACTAAACAAGGGCAGAGGAGTGTACCCTTCTCCTTGCAATGGAGAACGTCGATCTGATCATAACCTGCGCCGTTGTGCGCGATCCACTTGACGCCGGCAGCTGCGAGGGCGTCGAGTATCTCCTTGTCGAAGAGGCCGATACGGTCTGTCGATACGTTGTGCCTGTATAGCCCTACGACACCTTCGTACTTTCCACCCGGCTTGAGACCAGCGAGAAAGTCTGCGCGGTCCGGAGAGTCCATTGGCTGCAGACATAAACGTGAGCACCATGCCTTCAAGTTGGAACAACACCAGTGTGTGATATAAACAAGGTGTATGTCCCATCACGTTTGCAGGTAGTACAATCACTCACCACGACCTCTGCAAGACCGTTGAATATCTCCTGGCATTCCTGGTGTGCCCAGACCAAATCACCTGAAAACCCCAAGCGAGTCAATGATCGAACCCTCTAGTTATCGCCGTGCAGCTCACCACATATCATAACACGAGGCATATCGAGCAAACTGGAATGTGTTAGACCTTCGTCTCAGCGGGGTCGAAGTCTTGAGTGGACGTATACGTGGGCAATCGTTCACCTCGACCGCGTTTTATACATACGGAAGGCCTTCGGACCGGGCTCCACGATGTGAACGTTAACTTTGAGTTACCCTAGAAGTATCGATTGAGATGCGAGCTTGAGGGAGACGGAATGTCCGGAAATGTTGTTCCTCCTCTTGTGACCGCACGGCGGCCCGAGACACCGGTGACTCTGAGGCTAGAGACGCACAACTCTAAATCACGAGAACTCAACTCGGGCCCGACAGAAGCCGTGCAAAGAGGGTCAAAGACTGGTAAAAGAGGGCATTTCAATGTGATAGGGCTGGTTGAGGAGGTCGCATATCCAGAAACCATGGTGAACAGAGACTCGGGGTAGATGCAGGCTCCTCCCCATCCGCCTTCGGGGGGTAGAGGGGACGAAATTTTGAGACCGCAAACTGTGCTTTGTGTCCCTATCCTCATCCGCCACACCTCAGCCACATCCCATCAAAAACTTCTATCCCCGCCCGATCCTGAATCTCCGTAATCTTATTCCCCTCTACCCCCCTCTGGCGGCTGGCACAAAACATATACAAACACCGGGAGCCCGGTGATGGCGTCCTCCATATGGTAGCCCCATCAGCCGATGAATGTTTTCTCGCCGGTCAATCAATGAGTATGTTTGAATTTTCGTAGCGAGCACGTGCGACAGTGCAACGCGCCTGCGGCGGAAAGGTATCATCCTGGTATGTACCAGTGGCCGGTGAGCGGGAGGGGACGTCTGCTTTTGGTCCGGTCTGCGGTCTTTGACAAACCCGCGCATGTTGTTAGTGCTTGATACCTATACTGGTTCGAACATGTTCAACATTGCGAAATGATAATCATTGCTCATGTTATGTTCAAAACGTGGGACTTCGGAAGGATCTTTCATTGCTACTAGTATCTACAGCCTGTTTCGTCTGCACGAGTCAGACACATACATTCAATTCATATGCCAATATGCGCAACTCTGTCATGGATCATCATCAGCAAGGCCCCTCGAGTCTGATGAGTATTCTACTACTGATGTCACGGACGAGATTGCTCTCTGCTGTTCTCGTCCCCATCAACCTCGACTCTCACACTTCGCATGCGATGCAGAATCCTGGATGCATTTCGTCCCTTCGCTCGAGCATACTTGGCGGGTCATGATGACCGAACGCGCGACCCTCCGCACGCTGACTGTTGTCCGCCCTGCTATCAGCACGCCGGTGGCCACATTCTGTTCTGCACAGGCATTTGTCTGATCAATTACACATATCTTCCACGCGAGTATGCGTGCTCTGTCTCGGCGTACATGATCAGGCCCTACAACACGCACAAGGGGATGTTCTACGACTCAGGCTCCAAGTCCTCGCATGAGTGAGATGTCGTCGAAGATGCCCTGCATGTCTGTAGCGGACATCCGCCTTCCCTGTTGAACGTTGAGCATCCGGGAAAGACATACCAGAGCGAACGTTCACACGTCCTCCCTGCGCAAAGTGCACAGGCCGACACGCAACAATTGCATTCATAACGAACATATTGATGCCGTTCATTTTGGGCTTTCAATATTGGCCGGGCCCATCGAGGACGCCTAGCACAGCGAGAGATCTACATACACGCACTCGAGGTTGAGAGGGGCCTGCAGCCGCGGGGTGTCCCCAGGGAAGCCATTCGTCAGCTCGCCGACTCGGTGGAAGCTGTCGCACCTGATAGCATGTTGTATTAACGTAGCTCAAGAGGACCTGTGCGCTCGTCTTTCGTTGCTCCGGACATTGCGCATTGCATAGACCAAGCCCGAGGTGGATAGGTATGTACCGACTGTCCTGAGTACGTAGTCGTAAGAGCCGGAGACTGCAGAGCAAGATCAGCAAGCATCAGAGTGTGCAGCGGGAGGCGCAGGACCTCCTTGAGCACGCCCAGAGCGAGATCCGGGTGGCCCTGCGTGCAGGGCTCGAGCGACGCTGCGTCAGTGGCGTCGACACCGATATCCGCACAGGCTAACACGCTGGATGAGGAAATGCCCAGAGCGAACAACATGCGCACCCTCAAGACGTCCGTCTTTGACACGGAGGCAGGGCGCACACATTGCCGCGGCCGACGCCATCGAGCGCATCGTGCGCGAACGGGCATTGGCGAAGCGAGATGGCGAGAGGACAGGGCTCACGAGACGGCGAGGCTAGAGGCCAATGAGACGGAGGACGTACGAGACAAGAGGCCGCAGTGACGGCGGGTGCACGGCGAGGCAAGACAACACACAAAACAGCGAGATAACAGGCACGGTGAACGTGAGACGGGATGCATGCGAGACAGAGAGTCGAGAGGGAGGTACTGTCCAGAGGCACAAACATCGCTCCGACGTCTGTCTTCGACACGGAGGCGAAGGCGCACACGTTGCTGCGGCCGGCACCGTCGAGAGCATCACACGAGAGCGGGCATTGGCGAAACGAGACGACGAGACTAGAGGCCAATGAGTTGACGAGACAGAGGACGTACGAGGCGAGAGGTCGCAGTGATTCTGGCGGGCGCGCGACGGGGCAAGACAACACACGAGACAGCGAGACAACAGGCACACGGGAGGCGAGATGGGATGCATGCGAGACGGAGGTATGGAGTATGGGAGATCGAGAAGACGCTGCAGCCCGGGCATGCAGTGCAAGGGCTCGAGACTCGAGAGGGACTCACAGTACTTGCCAGTGGCAAGAACATCGCTCGGGCAGTCGACCCAGTTAATTACATAATCTGGATGGTTGATCACACGCCCAAATTGGGAGGTATGCAGCCGGGGCTCCATTTGTTTGTATATGTTTTGTGCCAGCCGCCAGAGGGGGGTAGAGGAGAATAAGATTGTGGAGTTTGAATTGGCTCGCGTGGTGCATGTGACTTGGATCAACTAGTACGTTTTTGGATATAGGACTTAGGATCGAGAATGAGCATTGTATTGGCGTACTCGAAATTCATCCCCTCTACCCCCCGAAGGCGGATGGGGAGGAGCCTGGGTAGATGTAGATGTGAAGGTTGTGGAACGTCTCAGCGGAGATGATGATCATCGAAATACGTCACACCGTCACGTAGTCGTCGAGGCGGCCCGGCGTTCCTGATTTGGAGGTGGCTCACTGGCAAGTTGAAGTTCGCTTCAGAGCTCCGACTGCCTGCTTGAGTATATGCGCCCGTACAGAAGTCGGTACAGTCGTTCGTGGACTCGATATCAGGATGCGCACCTTGAGGTGGTGGCTGCCCGTCTCGTTACTGAGTGTGCACATGCCGTCGCTGTGTGTCAGTACTTGCAATTGCTAGCGGAGGTCCGAGTCGATGGAGGGAAAAGAGAGGAAAGGCGCCATGCATACATAAAACGAGGCTGCTTTATATACCACCAGCGGCGACCGTGACGTCGACCAGCCTGAAGACAGACAGCTTTTGAGCTATGACGCAATGCCGAGACGAGAGGCGAAGGTCCGCTGGTTCAGGACCTGACACTGACTAGCACCGACTTGAATTTTCTTCCGTTGTCATGCATTATTTGAGTCGAAGTGTCAGGTCAACATGGCGCAGGATGTCGTTGAGTAGTCGAGTCCCCTAGACAAACACTGGTACCAGTCCAATATTCACTCATTTGCACACCAGTAGCACGCAAAACTCCGCCGCGGCCATATCATTTTGACAGGACGAACGCGCGCATAGTTGCCAATGATACAAAGACGGTAGGAGAGCCAAACATATGGTTAAATTGACAAGGACCCAGGCGTCACCGGAGCAGCCGTCCTGAACGAGACAGCAAGCCTTCCGCCCTCTCCCCACTGGTGCTATCATATTGGCAATCAGGCAGCGCTCTGGGCAGCCGCGGGGGTGCTCTCGTCAGTGGAGGTTCCTGCAGATGACACGTCAGAGAGTATCATCTCGAGGAATTCATCGGAAGCCATACCAGCCTGAGGAGCCGAAGCCGCATTGTCGCCTAATGATGGTTAGTAAAGGTCGCTCAGTATCATAGAATCGGCAGAAAGCTCACCATCAGTCTCCGGTCCGTAGCCATAGGTGAACTGGCGGCGTTCCACAGTGGTACCGCTCTCCGGGTCATAGCCGTAGGTGAATTGGCGACGCTCCACCGTGCTGCCGCTCTCCGGATTGTACCCGTAGCTGAACGTCGGGGCCTGACGACGCTCGACAGTGCTTCCCGCCTCCGGGACGTAGCCATAAGTGAACTGACGGCGCTCTACGGTGTCGGCGCCGCTCTCGGGGTCATAGCCGTAAGTGAACGTCGGGCTCTGGCGACGCTCGATGCTGCTCCCACTCTCCGGGTCGTACCCGTAGCTGAACTGCGGGGTCGCATCGCGTCCGACTGCACGAGCTAAAACGAAGTACAGTTCGTGAGCCACAGTGGTCTGGTGAGAGGGGCTGAGATATACTCACCGTTAACAGGTGCCGCGGTCGCGAGCAGGGCTGCCATCGGCGTGAGGGTAGCGGCGAGAATGACGAACTGCTTGAACTGCATGTTGTACAGAGCTGAGAGCTTGCGAGAGGGCGTTGTAGTCCGAGGAGACTGGCGATTCTCAACCATTTCTCGACACTTATATACCTGCGCATCCCATATTTTCTGTGCGCTTCAAATCCGCCAGAACATCCACGAGTTCGTGAGAGCACACCTGTAAACAAAGCTGAAGGTACTGCACCACAGACCCGGGCTGAACCACATCGGCCAGTACCGAAGGCGGCCGACGTCTACGACCCGCTTCAGATGGCCCACAGAGTCTCTAACTCCGCAGATGGCACATAATGGACGTCCCGTAGATGAACAGCCGCGGGTGAGGCGTCATATTGAGATCGACTCCGAGCTGCATGTGCCGCGACAAAGGCTCCTAACCAACCTCACACCGGGAATAAACAATCTGCGGGGAGGCGATTATATCGGCGAAGCAATACAGCGTAGAAAGGCTTGTTGAATGTTCGTACCTTCGATTCCAAACCTTTCCAAACGACGTCGTCGGACGCAGTGACTCAGACACGGCAATCCCCAAAGGACGCCGTTGTGAGTCATGCACAACGGCACTGGCATGAACGTGCATGCCGTGTTCACTGCGAATATGTGAGTACGTAGTGACTCTTAACTCCGATCACGATCATGCGGCTCGCGTTCGTCACAGCACAGCTGCACAACACAAGCTATAAGCGTACGGATCCACAGCGCCCGGTTCCACCGCATCGCGAATCTGAGAAGCACAGTGGCGAGGGGCGAGCCACACACGTACTACGCCTCGATCCCCCTGTCAGTGGTAAAAATAGGTGCGTAGGGACGCAGTGATCATGCGATCCGCCTGAGCCATCCTGCATTGCTTGACAAATGGCGATTACAGCCCACGGGAGCAAAGGCCATTAGCCAGTCCGAGCTCCATTTCAGGTCGAGAAACGTAGTCCCGGCTATGCCTAGAATGGCAAATACACCGAACGTAGATTGATTCCCGGACTGACTAGAAGGGAAAGCACTGAGTTTACGTCGCTCAGGCGGCAGACATGTGGATTACATACCGTATGGCGAGCCACCTTGCCGTAGGAGCAAAAGGGGATACATGTCTCCCGGGGCAAGTTTCCGTGTTCCCTGACGACTGTAACACGGTCTGGAGCTATTTCCACTTCTTGAATACCAGGACACACCGAATGATCGGCGTTCGGGCGATGCAAGGCGTCCCAGTCGGCTAAACACCACTTATGCAGAACAATCTCGCCGCGGACGTATGAATAAATGCGACCATACCCGGGCCGTGCCAGTGTGGTATTGAATCGTTCCAAACCAGTGGACGCATCAATTCCAGAGAACTCGTACAGCTCCGACTACGTACCAGCATGTACTCACAGTCCGGGATGCAGCGTCGCCGGAGAACCTGCGTGCGATGGTACGAACGTGCATGCATCAAAATGCCAGTGGTCTGCTCAGATGAGTCAGCGTCTAAGAGCTGAGATTCATACACCCTTGAGGCCTACCAAGTTTTCCCCCACTCGCCCGGACTCCCTGACCATGCCCGCGTACACCCCGTAGCCACTGACGAGGTAGACTCGGAGGCGCTACTCGCGCAAACGACATCTGCTGCAGAATGGTCAGACGAAGACAAGGCGAGCCCCGTCAGTGCGACGGTCAAGCTTCGTCGCTGGCTACCGTGGATCCTGCACGTGTTTCTGCTGTCGATGTCGCTCCACATCATCCTCGATGCATACGAATCGCGGATGTCCAATGCACGAAGAAGCTGTCCATCTACTGTAAGCTACTGCGGTAAAATGGTAGACCGGCGACTCACGTACGATCAACGGTGCAGCTCCAGCGCTCGAAGCAGTCGGGTATGCAAACGTGGTATTTGACGGTGTCCTCGACTGGCCAAGCAAGTACCGCGGTCCGCCAAGTGATGCCATCGACGACGCATGGGACAGAATCTCGCTGAACAACTCGCACAAGAGTAAGCCGCCTTTGTTCACGTACCAACCACTGACCTATCCGCTAACAAGTGCGAACCTCACCACGCAGTCATGCCACTACGTGTCCACGAGTCCGACCTCATAAAAGTGGACCAGGATGCTCGGCCGAGCATTGCACGCTTCCGTGACGAAGACGGCGGAGGCTTCTTGGCTGGCATTGAAATCGGTCACCAGTTGCATTGCCTAGTAGGTCCACGTTAATTGTAGACAGGCCACGAGTCCGTCATAACGCAATACGCTGCAGGACCTCCTTCGAAGGCACACCTATATTGACCACTACGGACCGATGGATGACAATTACGTGCTGCGTCCGGCTTTCTACCGTGTCCACCTTGGTGCGTTCGTGCTTGCGTCGTCGATCTAGCTTGGGTGGTTAACGAGAACACGCGTACGGGTGTCTGAATTTGAATTCACAGACCATTGCATCGAAATGCTTCGTCAGGTGCTCATGTGCAACGCCGACGTCGGGCTCATCACCTTCGACTGGGTCGCGGGGTTCGACGTGCCCTTCCCGAACTTCAGCACGCTTCACAAGTGCCGGAACGTCGATGAGGTGTACGAGTGGACAACGAGCATGCGATCGACTTGCCGATGAACCATCTAGTCAGAGTAGGGGACGTTGTTGACCTAACTCCGGGCGACGTTGGGGCGGGCTTGATCAGACACCACGGCTAGTTTGCAGCCGGTGACTGCCCAGTGGTGCCGTCAGTTTGGATCGCTGTACTATGAGGTCTCAAAACACGATTATGTGTACCGTGTGCGTACCACGTAGTCACTACTTTCGTACGAGTCGTATCCAACGGACAGAATCTCGCCTGCTTTCGCGCACAAGGAGCGCACTGCAATCTGCAGTTATCATCATCACGGTCAACTCAAACCATTCGGCAGTTCTTGTCATGAACTACTTCAGATCCGTGTCATTTATATGTGCGAGTGTGGTGCTCGTACAGGAGCCGGTGCACATGTGCATCGGTATATGCTTGGACCTAGCGATTTCGCTTCAATGAGTGATGTGACACTCTGAGCGGACATCACATACCTGCGCGTACGTAGCTTGATCTTGACATACTTTGATCTGTGCTTGGCCAGGCCTTAGGGTGTAAGCATGAAACCGGTTCAACGCACACGCAACCTTCCTAACGCGCCATCTTGGGGATTCTTGGCACAAGGGGCGCTAAGGTACAGTACTGAGTACCGCGGCTACGCAAAGATGTCAGGACTCTCGAGTGCTTATCAATTAGACGGGCGGGGAAGGCGGCGAGGTCGACTTGGTGGTGGATGGTTTGGAGGAGATCGCGCGGGTGTTGGAGACGAGGGAGGAGGAGAGGCGGGTTTGGCAGCGGTGAGCAGAAGTGAGAAGCACGTATAAGCGAGCAGTTGCAGTACATAGGCGGAGGACCTGACACGATGTATCTGGAATATGTACTTGTGAACGTTTGAATTCAAGTTGACATGCCGCTAGTCGAGTCTCGTGACTTGCGTTTGCGCAGAAAGGAATCTCGATCTACGGCGTGCGCCGAGCGGCTTACATAACAGCCGATAGCCTGCACTCACCCGGTCACTGGCACTGTGCCGTTCACTGGCAAGTACTGTGCAGGCTCAAGCGCTCACTGGCAAGCTGAGGTCGTCACCGACTCGCCGTCGCTCGGACCTTCGGCTCCTCTCCCCTTCACCTGCGCACGGAAGGTTCGCATGCCAATCAGCCTTCCTGGCTGCTCTAGCACGCGCAGATGTCCAACATTGTCAACGGGAGGTGCTGGCCGCAGACGGCACTGCCGGAGCCCCCAATCGTACAGAATGGCTCATTCAAACTAGCGAGTACGTGCAATGACGGGAGCTCAGGGTTATGATTAACTTTGACCCGAATTTCCAGCTCACGATGTATGGAACGTCCACTTCCCTCTACTTCGCCGCCTCCATGACCTGCTGTCCTATAGATCGGATGGATTGTCTCGGGCGCATTCAGTATCGTGGCGGTGTTGGTGTCCTTCTGGCTCATCTGGCAGCACCTTTCTTGGTACACTAAGTGAGTTCCGCTCGTCTATCGTCTCCATCCTCATATTGAATGTTGCGTCGTGTCCAGAAACGGGAGCAGCGATGTGAGCTCAGGTGTCTACGCTCTGGTTTCATTCGCCCTAATGCTTTGCAGATACCGTACGCATTCTCCTCATGGTTCCTATCTACGCCGTGATTACGTTCGGCTCCTACCTCTATTGGGTCAGTTGCCTATGTTCTAGCAAAACAGACTCCCGTTCTCATTCACACATAGAATCACTCCACTGCACTCCTACTCATTCGAGACTGCTACGAGGCGTTCGTCCTGACGTCATTCTTTTACTTGCTCTTGAACTACCTCTCTCATGACCCTGAGGAGCAGAAGGAGATTTTTCGTAAGGTAGGCTTGCCTGCTTGGTCATGCGTTGGCGTAGGATCTGAATGGGAGTCCTGCGTCAGGTCGGACTTTCCAAGGAGTATGATCGGATAGCGCGAAGACGAGGCCAGCCGCCGTCACACTGGATGTTCCCTATGCAGTTCGTCCATTGGAAGCCAGAGGTAGGCATCTGACTACATTTTGGGTAGCTTGTCTGATCTCAAGTTCGCCTAGGACGGCCTGTACTTTTTGCAGCTCATGAAGTGGGGTGTACTGCAGTACTGTGTCATCAGACCCACGTTAGCACTCTCCCATTTGTTCGTCACCATCCGCTGAATCGTCCTGCTTAGGACTACGCTCGTTGCTGTCGTCCTCAACTATATCGGTCTGTACTGCGAGGATTCTTGGGGTCCAGGTTGGGGCCATGTATATGTACGTACATGCTTACAGTACTCGCGCATGTTCAAAGGTCACTTACGTGTTTCGTCTGGTAGATCACGGTCGTCATGTCCATTTCGGTGACAATTGCTATGTATTGCCTCATTCAGCTCTACATGCCTATCTCAGAGTATCTGGCACCGCACAAGCCCATTCTGAAGCTTTTTGCGGTCAAGGCCGTCGGTGAGTCCCGCTCAAATGCCTATGTTTTGTTCTCACATCGACCCTCTTAGTGTTCTTGACGTTCTGGCAAGCTACTCTCATCTCCGTCCTGGAAACTTTCAACGTGATCAAAGATGTGAGTCTCTCCTTACCTTGTGTCTCCTTTGGATCATGACACTGCATTTTCCCCAATGCAGACCGAGTACATGACTGCCGACAACGTCGCCACGGGGATAGGTGCAATCATGGAGTGTGTTGAGATGACACTCTTTGCGCTCCTCCACATCAAGGCGTACACCTATATCGTCTACCGCGACCCAGCTGTACCGCGTCTCTCGCGCTGGCGCGCTCTCATGCATGCGCTGAACTTCAAGGAGACACTTGTGGAGCTGTGGAAGGGGTGCGTGTACATGGCGCGCCAGACGAGAGGGCATGAGACGGATAGGCAGGCGAGGAGAGGGGCAGTGTATGAGGGCGTGTTCGGCAAGTCGAGGTGGGATATGGACCATAAGGAGGGGAAGGCAGGTAAAGAGAGAGATGGTAAGGGTGGGAAGCAGACGAAGGAGACGTTGGACGTCGGGATGGAGGTGGAGGAGGTGATGCACGTCGAGGGGGAGAGGCAATGGCTCGGCTTGGGCGATGAGTATGCATATGGGATGGGGTATCATTCGAGGAGGATTAGGGAGAAGAGCGATGGGCTAGAGGAGCAGATCGACAAAGAGCTCACCACGAGAGGGTATCGCAAGCGAGGTGCGCCTTGTGCTTCTGTGTCTCAGTTTCGGGGTGCTCATGCGTGGGTTGCTTGTAGAATCAGTTAAGGTCCGCCCTAGTTCGGGTGCGTACGCACCCGTCGGCCTGCACGATGCCCCGCAAGCCCACTCGCGTACGCGCGCATGGTGGCGTGACGTCTACGCGCGCATTTCGCGTACAAGCACAGACAAGGACCTTGATCCCGAGGCCGAGCTTGCGCCCCAGGACACGGCGAGCCCACCAACCAAGTCATTCAAGAGGCTACACGGATACCACATCGCACAGATGAGCCTCGACGACCCGCCTCCGCAGTCCGCCATCCGCGAGTATCGAGACAGCCAGCGCTCGCGCAAGCCACCTCCCCTGACTATGTTGCATGGGCTAGTTGCGCTTGATCCAGAGCCGCCCTCGCCACCCAGTGCAATTCGGATGCCCCCTCGCGCCTCTCCGCCACGCAAGCCCGTGCACACTCCCAGCGCTCCAATCGACCCGCTCGATTTCAGGAACTCGCGGGACTCGCAAACTACCGTGCAGACACAGAGCCAGAGCCCGAGGTCGCTTCCGCGCAGGCCGTCTGGACCACGCTCGCCCCGCGACTCAGACAGCTTCCTCGGGCGTGCATTCACGAACCTGCCAGAGCCGACGACATCCGTCGAGCAGCTCAGCACCGGCCCGTCCTCTTCGCAGTCCCATCGTACGCAAGTGCGCCTCGGCGCGGAGCCCATGCTGGTCCCACGCACGGTGGATAAGGTGCATGCACCTGTGTTTGAGTCGGCGCCGGCTCCACCAGAGAAGGCGGTGTCGCCGGTGGTGACATCGCCGAGGATGATGCAGCATAGGGCGGAGCGGCCGCGGAGAAAGGAGCCCAACTTACAGGGTGTCCCGGAGGGCGCTGCGCTTGGGCCTGGTGCTTCGGTACATGGAATGCTAAACCGCGTGCGCGAACGCAGGATGTCAAGTCCGCCTGGACAGCTTGCGTCGTCGCGAGCGCGTCGTCCGTCCCGCGCTGATGAGCCGAAGCGGCGATCCCTTGGAGGACCCATGTCGCCTGTGCCCGCACCGTCGGCGCCCATGTCGCCCACGTCTCCGGGGCGTGTAACTCGATATACCCCGCGCGGCGTGCCGATCGTGCTTCCGGCGCCGCTGGCACTGGCTGCTGGCCGGGACTCGTCGTCGCCGTCAACATCACCGCACAGAACTCCCTTTTCTCCTGGTCCGCCCGGTGCTCCATTGGAAATGAGTATTCACGACGCGACATGACTGACGATCGCTTGATGACGCTGACGCAGATGGCAATGACTTATGACGGTATTTATGTTGACTTTTGTGGCTTAACGCGATGACTTTAATGGGCATGTCGGAGACTATACCATTCTTTGCTCCCGGTGTTGTTCTATCGATATTGATTGTTCCTTGACTATCTCCTACATGCCGTGAGGCCCAGTGAGCTCGTGAGTGCACGAGACGATGGTCATGTCGACGAAGGTCATGAGATTGACACAAGCATGCAGCTTTCATACATTGGTACGACAGCAGAACCAGCCCATTCCATGGGAGTCAGGAGCGATCGTCACCAGCTGCACATTCAGCTCAATGAGCATAACCAAGCGTTTCGAAAGGATGAGCGCGCACCATCTCGAGCCCAAAGCTAGCGTGTACGACGGTTCATTTGCTCTTTGGTGGTCGGTGCAGCCGCATGCGGGGTAGCTGCAAGAGCCGCCGTTGGCCTGGACGTTAGCGCAGGTAGCTTTGTCCTGCGAGCTCAGTTAGTTGTCGGGTGCACGCATACGTAAGGAGGACAGATACTCACAGACATGGTGTATTGGGCGTGGTGTGCAGTCGTTGACTGGGGGGTTGTGAATGCAATGGCTGGTTATATAGCAGACTGGCAAAAGCATGTACTTATGCACGCAGTTCATGGTATGTAGTTGAGCGTGTTATGTATTCACCCTGATTGGCTCGTTCTCAGCCAATGAGGGTGGCTAGAGGTCATCTGTGTAAATACAGCGCTGGCCACCGGTCAATCTATGCGATCGTTCGTTTGACCTGGGAACTCGGTCCAGTGTGCTTCCAGTCGAGCGTCGATCGGCCGATTTCAAATCTGTCACTCTCTGAACACCCTCGCGGTTGGTCGATGAAACCGCCTGTTACATGAACAGTGCACGCGATAGAGCACATCTACATGGTGCATGGTGCATCAAACTCTACTCCGTCCCCGTTGCAGTTGGCGGGTCCAGGGTGCGCACAGCAGGCGGTCTGAAGTCTAAACACATCACGATCGCGCCAAACTCTGCAAGGTCGGGCGGTCCGTCAAGTTAGCTGAGGCCCGGTCATGCGGACAGTCAGACTCACCTGCATGCAGCTCCATGACGGGGCCCGGCGGGAGCGTCATCTCGTCTTCCAGCATGTCGTCATACATGTCCATGTTGTCCGCTTCGACGTCGAAGCGCCACCCGTCGTCGGCCCCCGCACTGAGCCCTCCCAGTGCCGCATCGGTCAGGCGCTCGAAGATGTCTGCGCGCCGGCGGTCCCAGGTGAGGTACAGCCGCGTCGCGGACATCTGGAGGCAGCTGAGGTTGATGAGGACGTGCTTGTTGCGGAGCCGCGGGAGGTACGCCGCTGCGAGGTTCCGGAAGGAGGTCGTCCGTGGCACGGAGGAGGCGGGCGGGAGGTGGGCGAAGACGGGGAGGGCCGGATGAGCCCGAGGGAGAGGCTGTTTCGCGAGGGCGGGATGGACGGGTCTATGAGCAGGTGCTCGGCCGCGTCGAGCGTGAAGACGTACACCCCGAGGTCTGCGTGGGGGGAGTACATTTAGGGAGAGGACATCTGGATTGCTAATGGGGACGTACCGTGACGACGCTGACGCGCCCAAACTCGTAGGCTAGATAGACGCCGATGAACATCGCGTTCTCGGGGAGGGTGATGTTCACCTCCAGCGCGGCGTCCACAAGGGAGACCTGGCTGCGCACGACGCGCTCAAATCCTCGATGAGAAGCAGTCGGTTGTCGGCGAGCATCGCGACGAGGTGGCGGCCACACCGTGAGGCATGTGCTACAAACGACGCGTCAGCGAGTGCATGGAGAGGCGGGATGGCAAGTATCACCTGCGACGAAGGACGGAAGAGGGAGTGTGCTCGGCCGGGCAGGCGGGAGAATTTCTGCCCTGAGGGGACGATGGCCGTCGGTGCGTCCCGCCGTTCGTGGGACAACAGAACGCGCGTATTGGCAAAGGTCGGCTGCGAGGGGATGCGCAGCGCGAGCGTGCCGTCAGAGCGGTTGAAGATGCGGAGTTCGTGCCAGCCGCAGATGAAGATGTGCCGCGCGCTCACGTCGACGTACGAGATGGTGCTGCGCTCATCGCCATCGCCATCGTTGTGCGTGAACGGCTCCTCCGCGTCGCGGATGGTCTGAACGAGTGTCGAGGTGGGGATATCCCAGAGGTAGGCGGTGTCCATAGACATGACGATCAGGGTCGGGTAGGCGAACCGATACGCAAACGTGGGCTGGGTGGTGGTCAAGAGTGCCCAGGGACTGAGGTGTCCCCGGTTGTTGGTGCTGTAGCGAGCTTCGGCGAAGAGGGAGGCGATCCGCTGCGGGCTGTCTGGGTATGCAGAGGCAGGTATTTGCCAGAGCTCGAAGTCAGTGGCCAGACGCCAGACTTCTTTGTCGCTGTCGAAGCGATCGAATATGAGGAAGCCGTTGTCATATTCGAGGTGTGCGTGTGTCCGCACGTAGTTCTGTGCACCTGTAATCAGCCCGGCTGTGTGTGAAAGGCAGAGTTGAGTGTCTACCTGAGGTAAAGTCCACAGTATCTCCCCAGACTCTAAGTCAGTGACGATAATTCCGCCGGTCTCGTGAGAAGTGAATAGCAAGCCGCGGTCTTCGTCGACTTTAACGCGGTGGACGTCTGCATTCTTCGTGCAGTAGGTCCTGGGAATGACTTCCCCTTGACCGGCCCAGTTGCGATCCAAGTCCAGGCATAGCTGACCTGTCATGATATGTTGTTATTTGATGTCGAATATCGATCGTGTGCCGCTTACAGTATTGTTTCCATGACGTTGTGTTCACGAGCGGGTACGTAGGATTCCTGGAATCCGTGCGCGGTGGGTCGATGGTGTCGGCCCTGTCTACATACCGGTGCAGCAGAGCAGTCTGGCGATACACAAGCGCCTCATTGCTGGAGATGATGTGATTGGCAAACTTGGAAACTCTGCAGAACCGATGAAGTGACTGAAGCGGCAGATTACTGATGATGGTGAGCAATAGTTCGATAGGGAGATCTTCAAGGAGATTTGAAGGCATGCTTTGACAGAGCAGACGTTGAAGTGAGAAGGAATATATGTGCGCGAGCAGAGGAGACCGCTGCGAGTGAAGTTATACAATGTTGGTCAGGGTCAACGCTCCCAATACAAGTAGCGCGTTTGTTGGTTTTCCCCGAAAGGATGGCACCCCGATCCATCTGGCTCGGCGACCGCCGGTTAATCCGCAGATCTCGATCCACCCCTGAAGTCACGTGCAGCTGAAGCGTTACGTTTCCGCGGCGACTCGGCGATATGCAGCGATATGCAGTGCCTGCGCGCGGGATTCGCTCGGAGCGTAGGGAGAGTCCTGAGCACGCTGCAACCGAGGCAGCGTGGTTCGCTAGCAGGTATATATCCCAGTCCTGCAGGAGGGTATAAGTTCCAACAAAGTATGGAGTCATCATGATGCTACTCAGTGCCCGGTATTGTTCACAGACCAACATGTCTGAGCATGCATTGCTTAAGTTTTGTTCACGATGCTAATGAAACAACAGTCTGGCATATCACAGAACTTGCTCGCCACAGACAGAATACCTCGCATCCCCAATCACTTTTGTTGAGCCCTAAGTTCATGTTCAAGAAGCTGTGTGCGCTTCAAGTGATGTCCGAAGATCATCGGACGGCATGCCTCACCTGGGCAGCAATCCTCGCGACACCTTTGAGCTTCTTGCATTCTTCCTGTACATTGAAACCTCGCGGCGTATGCAATACACCCTCGTGGGCGTATCGGAACAGGTACCTGCATACGTGACCATAGCTCGAACCTGATACTACCTGTCGTGCACTCCAGACTCACCGCAGACAAGCCTCTTCCTTGAAGTCCGCGTAGAGCTTGCGGTTATACTTCCTCTGCAAACGCACGTCCGTCAGCGACACGTGCGGGAAGGCATATGCAGGGTCCGTACCTCTTCTCGGCGCGCAGCCTCCTCGTATGTATGCGTCTGGTGGATGACGAAATGGTCCGCCATGACATAGAACGAGACACCGCTGAGGTACATCTCGAACAGGCACGCCGCCTTGTTCGCGCCGTACCCCGTGAAGCGTTCGTCGCACCTAGAGTGATGACTGATTGAGCGACTGCAGCACGAATGCATGACATGGTACCGACCAAGACACCCGTTTGCTCACTATTACATAGGGCTCGTATGCGCTTTGGTACTGCGCTACCCGGAATACCTCCCCGCTTCCCGGGGGATGGAGAAATAGCGCATATAGTCGGTGCTGTTGTGCCCCGCGGCCCACATCGCGTGGAACGCGGCGATCTTCGGCGGGTCAGCTTGTGCCAAGCGGAGGAGGCTCTACCGAATGTTTGAATTGCCGACAAAGACGTATCGTGGCAAACCACTTACCTCCTTGTCTGTCGGGAAGGTCCTCTGATCAACTCCGTCCGCGAGGTTCGTATATTCGAACGCAGGCACCACGAGCGCGGCACGACCTTCCCTGAGACGTTGCATGACATCGCCGCGCGATAGTTTCTTTGTCCTCTTCGGCGTGTGCGGAGTTCCTTTTCGCGCGAGGTAATCGCCTCTTGCAAGGCGCCGCGCCAGTCCGTGCAGACGGCGAAATCAACATCTAGCATCATGATGAACTCGGTCCTTGCGAAAAGCCTTGCGACGTTCCTCCAGACGTTGAACTGCCTCCCGCCCTCTCCCTCTCCCTCGTCGTCGCCCGCAGTGTCGCTGCCACCACCGTGCGCAGAGCGGCGAAAGGGGACAGCGCGAGATGCACGTCGACGTACATTGAGAATAGCGGCGAGGACATGTAGAGCGCGTGCAGGCGCTGCAGCGCTACGACGGACGGATGCGTTGGGGAAGCGAGGCGAGCGAGGCATGAGACGGAAAGGGTATGTGCACCGTACCGAGATGGGGCCGCGGTACCTCTCCACGAGCTGGCGGAATACCTTGAATCTGTTGCGCGTCACGAGCGTCGTGATTGTGACATCGTCCGCGCCCGCCGAGCCAGTCGCACGGTAATAGAACGGGATTACGCGCGTTGGGTGCAGCGCACCTGCGAATGCCTTGCTGAGCAGTGTCGCCTCGTGGATGGATGTTCGAGTCGCGTGGTCCATGCCGAGTCGGTGGACGAGCTCAGAGATAGGGAAGATGAACGGCTCCGCAGAGGAAGAGATGTCTTCTGGCCAGAGAGCGTCAGAGAAATCTACAGGGAGAGACAGGCCGGTTTCTCTGGAAGAGCCGAGCTTGGAAGCTACTTCGAGAGGTTTGTCTTCGAACGAAACGGAGAACTGTGACCAAGGAGATACCGAAGACGAGAGAGCTGAGTGCGATAGTGCCAGTAATGGGGATAGCAAGTAGAAGTTCGTCGTATATAATACTGCAAGCACGACGTATCCCAGGAAACAAAGCCTGGCCAGCCTAGAGAGAGCCGACATGAAGTCCATTCTTGTATGGCGACCGACCAACATATTGACGGCTATCCCTCCTTCTCTGATCTTCAAGCTTCAAGTATCCAGGTCGCGGGGAAAGTATAAATTCAGTTTCACTGAAGCGTGTCTGTCCCCCCGTGAGCCAAGTATTGTTGAGATTGATGCTCTGGGCTTCAATACGACGCTCGCATTGATTGCGGTCCCTGATGTTCCCGTAGCGGCCTAGGAGTTGAATACAGTCGTAGCAAACGATGAGACACGAGGTGGCAGAGCGTGAGTCGGCAGCAGACGCGTCGGCTGAAAATGTCGAGTCCAAGTAATTACCGGGCCACGACGTGCGCACGTCGAGCGGCGGTAGCGCAGATCTGAATCTGGAACCACGTGATGTGGAGCCATGTGCGCAACCCCAGTGTCCTCCACCTCAGTCGCTACACATTACACCGTACCGCTCACTCGCATTCAACCTTGGGCGCGGCTCTGTGATTCTTCAACGTTCATGTGTGTGTGTGTGACTGTTGAAAGGAGATACGGCATCGCTATCACTCGCCAACTTTGCACGGTGAGGTTATTCCGTCCGAAGGCTGATGCTTGCACACGCATCATCTCATAGGTTTCCCCATGTCCAGGTCCAGCAAAGGAAGATTGTTGGGGTGCTCGGTCCGTGCAGCCTCGCGAAGATGGGCTGGGAGATAAGGCGACGCGGTTGTACCACGGAGCCAATGTCAGATGACTTCTCAGCCAGCACCCTCAATTGAAGTGCTATGAATACAGCGGAGAAGAGAGCTCCATTCCGTATGTCTGCCGATTGACGAAGTGACAGTCACGGGCCCTAGCGAAAGACACGGCTTCATGTCCGTCGGATGTCCGTTGCAGAGTGCTGCAGCTCTCAAGGTGTAGGTCGAAAGCAACGCGGATTTTACTTCGCCCCTCGGCTCGCGCTGCAGCGTGCAACTTCTTGTCAGCGATGTCAGCGAAAGGCCGCGAAGACAGCGTCGAGGAGAAGGTGGCCTCCATCGTCAAACAGCAGGTCTCGGATGTCTCGGTTACTGAGAGCGACAGTGAGCTCCTCTCAGCAGATGCGAGGCCTGCCGCGGAACGGAGGCTCGTCCGACAGTTGGACCTCAGACTCATGCCGACCATCATCGTCATATTCATAATGAACTACATTGACGTAGGTCCTCGCTGATACCCAAATTGCAATTGGAACTTACACCTCCCTGACAGCGGAGTGCGGTCTCCTCGGCGCGCTTACAAGGACTTACTCAAGATTTGCATTTAACACAAATCCAATACTCGACAGTACTGGCAGTCTTATGCGCATCATACGTCCCTGCACAAATTCCTTCGAATATGGTCGGTGCTTAACAGTTGTGTGGTGAATGAGTATCGGCCATTTAACATTGTAGATCCTGAATCGCATCGCGCGGTATGGCTCAGCCTCAGAACTAAGAGCGATGCAACTGAAAATTTCTCACAGCCCTTCGTATTACATTCCTGCGTGCGTGATCCTCTGGGGATTAGCCAGTGCTTTGACCGGCGTAAGGATCAATCACTGTACATCCAACTATTCTCATGACTTAATCTAGGTCACCCACAATTATGCCGGGATCGTTTTATGCCGGATCGCCATCGGATTTCCTGAGGTCATCATACTCTACTCCGAGAGATGAAGGAACTCATTGAGCGATAGGCTGCCTTCTATCCAGGTGCCATGTATCTCTTGTCTCGCTGGTATACGCGCAAGGTGCGAAAAGTCTCCATCTTTCAGCGTGAAACAGATTCATATCGGATACCTTTAGGAGCTCGCATTCCGATCGGCCGTCATCTATGGCGGTCTTCTTATCTCCAATGCCTTCGGAAACGTACGTCACATTCGTGAGCACCGATGTCAGCAGTTTCATTTCTGCCTCTGCAGCTGATGGCCGCCGGCATACTCTCGGGCATGCAAGGAAAGCGAGGAATCGCGGCATGGCGATGGTACGTCATACCGGTGTCCTTTTTCCACAACAGGCTGAGCCCAAGCTCTTCGGAAGGCTATTCTTCATCGAGGTCTGTTCTCCTGCGAAGCTCCGGTACAGTGTGCACGACAGCTAACTCGACCCCGCAGGGTTCGATCTCCATATCTATCGGAATACTAGCCATGTGGGTCGCTGTCACATTCTCTTCGCGGGAAGCTCACCGCCGCTCAAACGCACCTGCAAAGCTTCGTTCTCCCAGATTATGTGAGAGGGTACCTTTGTCCCGAATGTCTCGGAATCTGATCTATTACAAGCCCCACAACACACGATGGTTGACGCCTGCCGAACTGAGACTTGCGCAGGTCCGTCTCGCTGAAGACACCGGTGAAGCCGACGAGGATGGCGCGCACGACACGTACGTGAATTTTGCGCTAGCCAACTTATCAGTCAATTCATCGAACCCCGCGCGACCATAGTGCATGGACCGGCCTTGTGCAAGCGCTCAAAGACCCGAAGGTGGCCATCTTCTCTATTATGAACTGTTCGCAATTGCTGGGGCTCGGCTTTATCAACTTCTTCCCCACGTAAGTGGTCATGACAGCTCGTCCCCCGTGCTAACGTTGTAATACCCACTAGCATCTCGGCTACCCTGGGTTTCTCGACGACGGTTTCTCTGTTGCTTTGCGCGTAAGCCTCAGCTCAACCAGCTGGTCCTTGAGTGTCTCAGTCTGACGCATTATATGGCCACGCTTTCCTTCAGCCCACCATGGATCTATGCAACCATTGTTTGTGCGGTTAATGCCTGGAGTGCTGGTATGTCGAGATCTTCCGCGATGCGGTCCCGCACAATCGACAACATCGCACACAGACAAGACTGGAGAGCGGTTCTTCCACCACTGCTGGCCTTGGTGGGGCGTCCTGGTGGGGTACATCATCGGCGCCTCGACGACCTCCACCGGAGCCCGATACTTCGGCATGTTCCTCATGGCCGCTGGCTACTCCGGCATGTCTTCATCTTCCTCGTCGACCCGTCTTCGTATTTGCTAACGCACAGCATGCCCTGACTAGGCTTTGCACTCACCGCGGTCTGGGTGGCCAACGCCATACCGCGCCCTCCGGCCAAGCGCTCGGCGGCCATCGGCATCGTGAATGGCATCGGCAATATGGGAAACCTGTGCGTTCCTACTTCCCTGTATGCCCTCGTTTCCGCGTCCGATTGAAGGATCTCTTCGCTCGGGACCTGTTACAGCATTAGCTCGTACACGTGGCAATCGCAATGGGGCCCCGATTACCATCCTTCGATGTATATTGGGATCGCGTGCCTGTCGTTCAGCACTATCCTCGCGTTCGGTGAGTCGAGCTCTAATACATATTGTGGTCGAGTTGTGTTCAGGGTATTCGTTGTGTTCGCGGCAGTCATTCGCTGCCTCTTGATTCGCGAGAATCAGCAGCTCGAACGCAACGAGCTCGAGGACCTCAAGGGCGCCAAACGCGAGCGGATCGAGGAAGCGGCAAGATTGGAAGGCCTTACATTCGAGCAGGCGCTTGAGCGAAAGCGAGGTTTCAGGTACCTGTATTGACAGAGCAGAGATGACTCTACGAATTGCACCTTGACACGTCGCCGTCGGCCGCGCACGCACAGCACAGGAACATATTGGTGATGAGCGCGTGCAAACGCCGCCATGTCCCGCCTCGCTCCCGCTTGAATGTCTCAGAAGCGCATGACATTCGCATGTTCTCGACATTGTGAATCATGATGCGGCCAGGGACAATCCGCACAAGCGATGGTTGTACGTCGGCTACCGTGGGCACCAAACGTACGAGAAAATGTCCCTCGACTAAAATCAGGAAAAGCCCCCTCATCCGATCTGAGCCCGCAAACCCATTTGCTTCCATTTGCTTCAAGGATTATCGTTACTCAAGGCAAGTGCAATCCCGTTGTAGCCTTTCCTGGACAGTCACGCCTCCTGGCTCCGTGGAGAACATCTATGCCCTCTCCGCTCCGCTCGTTATGACGCGTCCTCAGGTTTGTTCGCGCTTTATGACGCCCGTGGTACAGACTCGAGGGTGAGCATTGCACTATGTATATTGGGCCGAGTCACGCTGACCGAGCGTTCCGGTCCCCATACTTCTCGACAGTGAATTTCATACAAGATCACCCCGACGATTTCGACCACGAAGCGGCCATCGTATCTCTGCCTAGGCGCGGAAATAGACGGCGAATCTGTTACAAGATCTACGGCGCAGAGTTAGTACTTAGGCTGGCTGGTCCCCGTCATTGTCGGACTGTCGGATCACTCGTCCATAGTAGTCTCGGTGCGAACCCCCTGTCGGCTCCCTTTCATCCTTAGTACAAAGCCCGCGGTACTTTCACGTTGTCCTCAGGTGGCCCCGTAAACACCCCAAGGACGTCTCAGACGCTTTGCTCAATCCCTTTCGTACAAGAACAGCTTGCCTTACTGAACTCACACATGGTTCTGAACACGCCCCCGATGAAGATGCATTCAACGATCCCTCGCGTCGTGATATGCGGTGAGCGCCTATCGCCCTTGTCCGTCCTCTTCAACAAGCTTACGCCTGTGCAGGTAGCCTCGAGTTCGCGCAGGCAGAATGCGAGGAACTTTTCAAGGGAGTAGCAGATGTCCTAGTAAGTCTATGTGTCTCTCCGTTGAATATTTGTCCTATAATGCTGACCATGGGGCCAGGTGATGAATTCACTAAGCTCTGCGGATCTCATCGAGGGGATGCGACCAGGAGGAAAGTACGAAGGTGCCATTGGCCTCTTGAGGCATTGGAATGGCTTCGATATATTCAATCGTGCTCTCATCGAGGCTCTGCCACCAAGCGTTAGGTTCATTTCTAGCATGGGCGCTGGATACGACATGATAGACGTTGACGCCTGCAAAGAGAAGGGTAAGCTTCTTTACTCGGTCCTCGACACTCGGGTCCCTACTCTTGGTCAAAAAATGCTTATTCCGCGTCTACTGTAGGTATCGCAGTGTCACACACGCCCGGCGTAGGCAACGACGCCACCGCCGTCACCGCGCTCTACCTCATCATCTCCGCTCTGCGCCGCTTCTCGGTTGCGGAGCGCCAGCTTCGCGCGGGTCTCTTTGAGGCCTCGCGGGTGACGCAGGGCAGACGCGATCCCACCGTCCGCACGCTTGCCATCATGGGGCTGGGTGGCATAGGCTTGCGCCTGGCGGAACTCGTGCACGCATTCCCCATGCGAGTGGTCTACCATAATCGGCGGCCTTTCGCTGGAGCCCCCGAGTGGTGCGAGTACTATGGCTCAGAGCGCCTGGACGAGATGCTTTCCGTCGCAGACGTGTTGAGTGTCCACGTACCCCTGCGGAAGGACACCGTAGGCCTGGTCGATGACACAATGATCCGCAAGCTACAGAAGGGGGCTGTTCTCATCAACACAGCCAGGGGTAAGGTCATCGACGAGGAGGCGATGATCCGCGCTCTGGAAGATGGTCATGTGAGTTGACCATACAGCTTGCTTTTTAAGACCTTCGTTTACCATGCACTCGTCCAGTTATCGGCTGTAGGGTTGGATGTATTCCCCGACGAGCCTGTCGTCAATCCACGCCTGCTGGCACTCCCAACGCGACGCTCTTACCGCATCTGGGCTCAATATCCTCCGATGCGCAAAAGCTGATGGAAGTTCGAGGTCTAACCAACCTGCGCGATTTCACGCTTGGCCTAAGGGTGACCGATCTTGTCTCGGAGTGCAGATGACATAGAATCGGTGTTCAAGTTGGTTATCTCACCTTCGTTGCTGTTGATCCATGTTTCTCTCTGGCGTACACATAAGTAATACTCTACTACATGTGTTGTAATACAGTCCGACCTCTTCGCGTCTACTGCTGGACCCGGCTGATCATGGGACTTCTTGCATGAACACTCATTCGACAGCACATTCCAGCAGCTGGTGAGTGTCGCGCCTGGTCATACAATCACCGGATAACGTCTGTTAAACTTTTAGCTACTACAGTCGAGTCTTGCCAGGGCTAATAGGCGCATACGCGCCCACGTGCGGATCACATGTCGGAAAGCGTACCGTTGTTGATCGTAACGATCGTCCTTTCCCAGAGAGCCAACCTCTGTTCCGAGACTGGACTGGACCTTGTGTGATGCGTCCGAGCTGATGCCGTTTTCAACTTAGGACTCGACCGCATGGCCAGCACAGCCAAATCAGTGCTTAATTGCGTTCTTGCAGCGATGTACGCAGGAATCCCAATGCCGGTGCGGGCAGTAGCTTGGCATAATCACTCCTCTGGATACTCAGCCGTCCCGCAGAAGCATTTGCACAGGTACGGGTTTCCCGCTCTAGACCCACAACGACTTCCGGCAGAGTCTCTGGCCTATCACCGTACGTCGACCACGCTGCAAGTGTTGATCGTCCGGCATGCGCCACGTTAGTGGAAGTCTATAACTAGTTGCGTGTTATCGACCGTCAGCTTCGCGTCGCTCGGAAACTTTTCGACGGATTGCCGTAATCCATTCCCTTGGTCGTCACTATGCTGCATTCTTCTATGTCGAATGGCTGGACATGAAGACAATCAATCCAAATCCATCACGTCTGGTCTTATACCATGCGCTCTATGTGAAACGGTGGTATAAAGGCGTGAGCACGGCATGCTCTACGCCAGTCTGCGTCTGCCCTGCTCCTCTCTCCGAGGACTTCATCTGCAGCCCCGGTTCTTACCACAATGTTCAGTTCGGTGGGCTTCTGTCTCGCTTTGGCTCTGCCCATCGCCTCGCAGCAGATCTACGACATCGTGAGTCCTCCTGCACGTTGGCTATGTCAACCTTGGCTGAAATGCGGCGCTCCCGATTTTCATACGCAGTGGTCCACAACGTGGCAAAGGGATAACCTTTTCACTTACAAGAATCTGGGTTCCAGTCCAATCAACTTCGTGACACCGGTATCCACTGGCACGTCAGACATCCAGGTCGCCGACACGACATACTACCAAGATATCATCGGCTTTGGTGCAGCTTTGAGTGAGTTTTCATCGCTCGACGTGCTGAGGTTCACGCGCTGACAACGTGTATTTCCTAGCGGACTCGTCTGCCAAGCTGCTAAGCCAGCTGAAGGCTGGTAGTCGTCTTGTCTCCTATTGTGATGTCTTATCTCACAAGCTCCGTGCCGTCTAGTCCCAAAACTCGACTCAATACTGGTCTCTCATCGACTATTTATTCGATCGTGCGTTCGTTTGCATGTCTAGAAACATTAGAGTTCGGACGCTCACTTGACCACCTGCTGTTAATAGCTACCGATGGCGCGAATGCAGCTGGCATGACCTACCTTCGAGTGCCACTCGGTGCATCCGATTTCTCTGCGTCCAGTGAGCGTTGCGATTTGAATAACAGATCCACCGTGATAACGCTGCTTCGTGACCTTAGCGTACACGTTCGACGACACTAGCGGAGACACCTCACTCAGCGACTTCAACGTCAATGCCGCCCCGTCCTATCTCTATTCGACCATTGCAGATATCCTCTCCGTCAATAGTATCATCAAAATCCACGTCTGTCCGTGGTCCCCGGTGAGTCACGAGGACCGTGTTCCGCTTCCTGAGCTGAGATCGTCCCTCACAAGCCGGCATGGATGAAGGACGGTGGATCTATCGACGGGGGGAAGTTCTATACATCGTACACCAGCACCTGTGAGACTAGCATCATATCACTTCGTAGTATCGTAGCAGCTGACATCGGCGATCTAGACGCGAACTACCTGCTGAAGGCCCTGCAGGGCTTCCAGGGCAAAGGTATCCCGGTTTGGGGAGTCAGTCTTCAGGTGCGGGGAGAGTTTTCGACCTGCGTGACCGTCGTTGACACTAGCGGCGACTTAGAACGAACCGCAGAACAGCAACCCAACCTACCCGAGCGCTCTGATTGATGCCTACTGGGAGGGCCAGCTGGGAACCCAGCTTCGAACGCTCATGGACAACAACGGCTTCTCCGGCACGCTCATCATCGGATATGAGCACAACTGGGACGATGCCGGAGCATACCCGGTTGATCTGGTGTGTGGTCCTACTGTTGCGTCCACACATTTGCGGGTGGATTTCTGACATGTGTTACGATTCAGATGGAGGATGCTGGAAGCGCGTTCGATGGTGTCTCATTCCACTGCTATGCTGGCGATGTGGGCGACCAGCAGACGTTCTACAACGCCTACCCGAACAAGAATATCTACTTCACTGAGTGTTCAGGTACCATTGGTAGTGATTGGTGGAGCGACATCAAGGTCAGCACATAGCATCGCGTGTTCTCACATCGGTCCTGCACTAATCCTGAGATCATCGCGCAGTGGTACTTGAACAATATGTATGCATCATGGCGTGTTCTGATCCCCGTCCGCCTGCTGATTCCCTCGCAGCTTTATCGGTTCCGTCAACAACTGGTCCCGCAACGGCGCTATGTGGAACCTTGCGCTGGACAGCACTGGACAACCTGAGTTGCCAGGTTCGAACAGCTGTGGTGGCGGCGGATGTCGCGGCGTCGTCCAGATCAACAGCGACGGCACCTGGTCGGTCAACCAAGAATGTGCGCGCGGTATTTCTCTTCCCAGCATCGACTCATCACTGACTCCGTGGGTATTGGACTCAGTCTACGCCATCGCACAGGCGTCGAAGGCGATCATCCCAAGGGACTCGGGCGGACCGTTCGGCCAGCGCATCGGCGTGTCCGTCAGCGGCAACCAGAACCTCGTCGTATCGGCGTTCGTCACCAAGCGGGTGTCCTCCAGCGACTGGTGGCGGTACAGCCTGGTCGTGCTCAACCAGTGCGTGTCTGATGCTGTCCGCTCTGCGCTGATGGGCTTGTTGATCGGCATTATCTTCCAGGAATGATAATAGCAGCGGCTCATGGGATCCCGTCGACATAGCCGCCACCATCGAGTTCAAGGGCGCGCAGGTGCGTACTCGCTGAGATCGTGGGACTAGCATCGCTTAGACGCCGTGTCGCTGCAGGCCAAGTACACTTTCCCTGTCGGTGTTACCACTCTGTGGTGGTACGCCGCACCGGATACGAGCTACGCACCGGATCAACTCACTCTTTGATTCGCTTGGTGCAGTGCACTCAGTCGCGACGGCCTGGTTGTTCCGTTTCCTTCGATGCTCGGCCGCTCTCGCTTTACGCTCGAGGCAGACTTCCTTAGCGTTCTACGTATTGAGTTCTCAGCTTCCATCGCTCGTCTCCGTACTTACTCTTCACGGGTTCGCTGTATGTATCGTCGTAGTTCTGGATCTTATGGTTGCTGTAATGATGTTGTACAAATACACGATGCTCGTCCAAGATCATAAGGTAACACGGCAACATGTGAATGACGATGACGCAAAGCAGGTACATGTCTAGTTGCTACTATACAATCCACATGGTCGTAATCGTACAGCAGGGCACCAGAAAGGTATCCAAAGGATCCACAAAACGAGCAGTGAAGACAAGTCCCGGGGCGTAGAAATACACGAGGCACAAACACAAGATGGAGCGTACTACCGGCACAGAATGACCATACATAGCTTCAATTATTGTCCATGGCAGCGTCAGCGACCTCCGCTTCGAACAACCGCGCCTTGAACGCTTTCTTGAACAGCTCCAGCACCTTGCCCGGCGCGGCGAAGATGACCTTCTCAAAGCAGTTCTTGAACCTCGCCTCCCGCTTCACAGCACCCGCACCCTCCAGATCCCCGCACACAAGCAGTTCCGCCCAGATGCTTGCGATCGTCTCGACGTTGTTCTGGCTCTGCGGCCCGCAGCCGAATGCACCGAGAACGAGCACACGATTGCCCCGTTCTTCGAACAGATGGAGGATGCGAGCCATGCGTTCCTTCATCGCGCTACGGATGCCATTCTCGAAGAAATCCTGCTCCGACGGGAGTATGGTGTGCTTCGCGCGTACGGCCATGGCGTTGACGGGGACAGCGGAGATGACGTTGATCAGGAAGGGCGGGATGAACTCGCCTCCGATGCCTTCGTTGACAGTCGGGGATGCGCTGAAAACATTGACGTCGGGATCTGGAGGAAGATCATCGTCGCCTTCCCTACGGAAGACGACGACGCTAGGGGAGTAGACCATCGAGTGATCGTGCAGCCCGCTGCCATCTTCTTTCAAGAACTTCTTGTGCTCCTGATAGAATTGCTGGGCGGCGGGAGAGCTGAGGCTGGCCAGCAAAGAGCTATGTCGAGCAATCTTGTCCTCCTGCTCATCACCCCCTTGAAGAAATCCGCCGCAGGGGCGCTTCGGAGATGCGAACGAAAGCACACCCAGTGAGCTTTCGTTAGGGCTGGAGGCGCGCTGCATGCGGAGCGAGAGGGTTGTCCGGGCCAGACGTCGAGCAGTGGTCAGGGGCCCTCTCGGCGAGAAGTCAATCTTCGTTTCCGCTACTGATTGTACATTTGAGCGCGTGGTAGACCATTTGGCGAGTGCCTCGGAGTAATGGGGATAGAATGTGGTGCCCTGTCGGCTTAACTCGATGGCGACAGCAATGTCGTGAGGTACTTGTACTGCTTGTAGTGTATCCAGACCGCTCGTGTTGGGCATGTGCACTTCGCGAGCGGATAGGGCTAATGAAGTCGTCACGGGAGAGACACGGCGCTCTTCGACGTACTGGCCATCTCCGAGCACTATCGCTCGTGTCTCCTCCGCAACCGCCTGCTTGCTCTTCTGGCTCTCATGCCAGAAGTGTCGCTTCGATGATGTCGCGCGCGCAGGCCGAGACGCGCCACTACTGCGCTGTTGCAATCGCTGCCTCTTCAAGAACTGCCGTTTCGCCTCGATGTAATCGCTGGCTGAAGAAGGCGACCCAGCAGCACGTCTGTATACTGGTTTCTTGCGGATACTTGATTTGCGGTTCCGCATAGAATAGAGCGTTCGAGGTGAGTGCGGCGTTGCAGTGGAAAGTGGAGGTTGGTGATCAAAGCGGATTCGCCACACTTGCCGCCGACACAGGGAGCTGAGATAGGATCGGTGATCGGACCTGCCATGTTTCCAACTCCGATATGACTGTTGCCACCCTGCCATGAGGCTACGAAACATCCATCGCTCAGGCGTAGACTCGCTGTCCTGAAGCACCTCTCTCATGCGTCGAGCATAGCTGGCTACCGTAAGCTGCGAGAGCATCGGTCAATTGTTGCGGTGGCAGGCTTCTCAGTCCTTGTTCGTGACTAAGTACTGCAGAAGAGATGCACTTGAATGTTATCCCTCAGATCTCCAGTGTCGACCACTGACTGTATGTGACATTCATTGTCTCGGTGAGTAACAGCCTGGGTATGAGGAACCGTTCTGACCGATTCTTGCCTACTATAAGCTCGCACATCCCACCATCAATTGATTACCGGTTTCTCGAACTCTAAGTCTCACAGAGCAGAACTGAAGAGTAGTACTTACATCGCTGCGATACTTCCTCAATCGCATAGTAACCCTCACCGTTCTGAAGCGTGCGAGTTGCGCGGCCGCAGGGACGCGTGGCAGATGGTTTCCCAACGTCTTGCGGTGCTCCATGGCTCAAGTTTTCCCTCAAGCATGACGGGTATCGTACGGGGTACCGTGCGGTATCAAAATCACACAGTCGAAGCAAGGCACGAAGTCACGGCACTTCATGACACGACCCCAAAATATCCTACTATCTCAAGATCGGTGGCCATATTCTGGGTGCATTCGTGAGTCAACTCAACGCCTCGGTCCCGATACGGCTTCCCGCTGCACTGACTATCTCGTCAAGCACAGAAGATACGCGATCCACACACGTTGTCGGCATCCGTAGGGGTGCAGTCTGGCCATTGTAAAGTTTCAGCAGGGCTCACGAAGCACTGTCAGTTGATCATTCTTATGGCACTTAATTCACTCATACCATATCCGCGAGGCAGTGCATGGACTCTGGCGAGAACGCTTGTTCTCACACACTACTCCGCCGGAAAGTATGAATGGAACAGGTCGCCACGTTCTCGGTGTAACTGATTCGTCCGCCGTATTGTGCGCGTGTCTACCTTCAACGTATGATGACGTCGCACTGAAAGTTTGCCGACAGCTCGGTGAGTACTCTCCACAGCCCCAGTACTCTACGAGATTTTGATTCAAATGATGGATGAACTACTAGGACTGTGCTGGGTGAATTCCGCACAGGTATTGAGGCGAGTACGTGCAAACCCCCCATCGGCGCAATGTAGTGTATCCTAAACTGTGAGAAATTGTACAACATGCCTGCGATTAGTATCTCTCATTGGTTTCCTCGTTATAGGTTCACCGTGACCACTGCATACCACTGCATCGAGTGTGCAGATCGTTCTAAATATGCCATGTTGCACTCATCAACGGCATGCGTGGGACAGGGCCGTGCCGGCTTACCATCCTCGGTAGGAGACCTTGTCACTTTCATGGACCTCATGGGCTTACTCAGTGCCTCGCGAAGGTTAGGCGGAGTAAGGCAAGGAACACCCACCACGGATTCTGAACAGGAATTTTGGCAAAACAGCCTCCGTTCAGCTCCCTTCGCCCCTTAGACAAGATTACACGATCAGGGGCCGCGAGCCTGGCCACTGCCAGCCGATTCTTTGCTTCCATACGCCACAACGGAGATGACTTGCCTTTGAAGCTTACCATGCGTTGGCGCCGAACTCACTCTGGACACGCGCCGCGTTCAACCATCCAGCCATCCGAGTCTGCGTCCGGGCTTGCCGGATTACCCCGCACTTACCCCACATTTGTTATATGACAGCATGCCGGATATTTGATCTTACTGTAAAGACGACACAAGGATCGTACCCGCTGAGCTGGCCATATGACCGACTCAAACAAGGCTAGCATGATCTCTCGGATCTTCTACCAGTGCCGGAGGTAGACAGGCGCTTCTTGGCGTCGAAGACTCACAGAATCCTAATTCGAGCATCCGTATACACGGTATGGTTCTTGATAACGTTCCAGGGTGGAACGTTGCTGGAAGGTGTGTTTATAACCATTCAACGCTCCATTCCTTTTCGGTCATCTGAGCTGGGATCTAGAGTCTTCAAGGTGAATGCTTAGCAAGGCGCGGCGCAACGGATGTGAACGTTTATGCTGATCTATCGTTGGCTGGGACAGCTTGTGGGACCAGGAACCGATCTCGCCTTGCCCGCGTGATGGTACTAAGAAGGTCTATCATGTTACAGCCCATCTCCGTCAGACCTCCGTCCAACTTCTTACGACACGTATGCGTCCCCGGTGGAGATTCCAGTCACGAGTTGTGGACCCTCCTGAACTTCCCTTTTGCCGTCGGACACCCGCGGAGAGCACTATATTTCAACCAACTTGAATGCGTCTACTCGAGCCGCGCTCCATCCTTGACCTTACGCCCCCGATATGGCCGCCAAAGACGTGGACAACGTTGTCCTCGAGGAAAAGGACAAGGCCTCCATCGAGCAACGGTCGCCTGCAGAGTCAATCGACGCTCGCCCTGATGACGACGCAGCATTACTCGCGCCGGAAGTTCGCAAGTCCGCAGAGCGACGCCTTGTCCGCCTGCTGGATGCCAGACTCATGCCAACGATCATCATTATATTCATCATGAATTACATCGATGTGAGTGAGGCTCGCGCTTCAGACGAACATCGTATTGACAAGCGATTGACAGCGTGTTGCCATTACGTCCGCGAAATTGCAAGGGTTGACTCAAGATCTGAATCTCACAGGTTTGTAACTCGATCTCATAAGTATGTAGGGCAATTGACGACCGACCATGTGGTACCCAACCCTTTAGGTATTCAATACAACACGGTCATCGCCGTTCTATACGCGAGCTATGTTCCTGCGCAGATACCTTCGAACATGGTGCGCGTTCACGACAATCTCATAAACTCAGTTTCGCCCAGCTAAGTGCCACGCACAGATCCTAAATCGCATCTCGAGGTAAGGCAATCTACTGGGTAACTCGGTCATCTCCTCATGACATCAGGCCACACTACTATATCCCGTGCTGTGTCATGGTATGGGGCCTCGTGAGCGCCCTGACAGGAGTATGTATCTCAACCTCAAGCCTATTTACTACCGTCGTCTGACCCTAACGCGTAGGTAACGCATGACTTCACGGGTATCATCATCTGCAGGATTTTCCTTGGCCTTCCAGAGGTATAATGGAATTCACGGGTCCTCGCCTCGCCTATATTGACATAGATCTTGTTAGGCAGCATTCTACCCCGGGGCGATGTACCTACTCTCAAGATGGTACACCCGGAAGGCAGGTTATCGGCATTGTGTCTTATTGAGTGGATTTTGAACTGTAGCCGATAGGAACTTGCTTTCCGTGGCGCGATCATTTATGGCGGACTCTTGGTCTCGAATGCTTTTGGAAGCGTGAGGATGCTCACATAGTCACCCATCAATTCGTTGCTGATCCGGTACATAGTTGATCGCAGCAGGGATTCTGAGCGGCATGCAGGGAAAAATGGGAATTGCAGCGTGGCGATGGTATGTTCCATCCATTTGAATACCAGTACGATGCTGATCGCATGGCAAGGCTGTTCTACATCGAGGTACATATTTCGCGTCAACTGACATTGCGTAGCCTAGGCTGAGCATAGTGGTAGGGCGCGATCACCGTCTGTATCGGCCTTCTTGCCATGTACGTTGTTGTGCTCCCATGTCAAGCTGCCACAAATAATAGCCTGCTTTTAGGTTGCTCCTACCAGATTATGTATGTCATTTCTAAGACTAGCCTCCGATAACTCCTAACAGTATCTCCCAGCCCCACAACACTCGCTGGCTCACGCCAGCTCAACGTCGATTGGCTCAGGTAAGACTCGCGGAGGATGCTGGGGAGGCAGACGAAGACGGAGCACATGAGACGTGAGTGCTGTCTCCTACTCATTCATCTATGGCATATTGACACATTATCTCAGTGCTTTCACCGGCTTTCTCCTGGCGATCAAGGATCCGAAAGTGCCCATCTTCATGGTCATGTGTTGCTCACAGCTGCTCGGTCTAAGCTTCGTCAACTTCTTCCCGACGTAAGCAACCGTTCCCGACTCACTCATGATCATCTCGCTAATGAAGTCTCTAGTATCGTCGACACCATGGGATATTCAACAACGATAACATTACTTCTCTGCGTGTATGCCTCTTCTCTCGTGCTCTGCTAAACATCGAAGTATTGATTTGCAATTCTTTAATCAGCCCACCGTGGATTCTTGCCACTATTACGTGCGCTGCGAATGCCTGGCATGCAGGTGGGCGGCATGATAGTCCGACTGGGGTGAGCGTTTGCTGACAGCAAATCACCACAGACCGAACAGGAGAGCGTTTCTTCCACCATTGTGTCCCGTGGTGGGGTGTCATAGTCGGTTACATCATCGGAGTAACGACTATGACCACCGCCGGACGATACATTGCGATTTTCCTCATGGCTTCTGGCTACGCAGGTACGATCATTCTTCCTCGGTCTCCTTCCTTCGCCTTTCGCCTCTCACAATTCGACCCGCTGATGTACTCGCTACTTTAGGCTTCGCGCTTACCGCGGTGTGGGTTTCGAACGCGATCCCGCGGCCTCCCGCAAAGCGTTCCGCCGCTATCGGACTCGTAAACGGGTTCGGGAACATAGGGAATTTGTGAGTTTCTCCGTCCCGTTTCTCATGTCTTCGGAACCCGGGGATGCGCTGACCATCCGTCTCCCACAGAATCGGCTCCTTTACTTGGGAAGCTCAGTATAGCCCGCAATACCACCAGTCGATGTATATCGGCATCGCGGCGCTCGGTTTCGCTACCCTGCTCTCCTTCGGTGTGTCTGTCTTCATCATGCGATTCAGGAACGCTCATAAGACCTCCGATGCATTCAGTCATCCGCTGTATGCTAATTCAACAAAACAAGCAGCTGAACAATGAAGAGGCGGAGGCACTCAAGAACCCGGATCACCGCCAGCGTATTGAAGACGCGGCGCGACTCGAGGGCCTCACCTTTGAGGAGGCCGTTCAGCGTAAGAAAGGCATCCGGTACCTGTATTGAGTACTGTGTTCGAGGCCGTGGATCGTCGTGGGCGTGCATGTCGCTGTGTCGTTTGTATGAGTCAGGGTTGCTGTAGGAGTGTACGTGTCTGTAAGATAGGATGTGTATGTGTATGTACTACAGTCTCGGCGAAAGTCGATGTGTACGAGTGATGTGCCCTCAGTGTGTCAGGCCTGCATCACTTCTCGTACTCAGGATGTGCGTGCGCGGTCTATCAGGTGAGAAGTACTAATAGCTCTGACTGTTATTTCTGAGGGCATTCATAGTAGGTGACTACGGGTGCCCTGAAGCTGCAGTCTGTTGAAGGTGGCTTGGAATGAGCGTTATCGTCGAGTGACGGTCTACAGACTCATTCATGCTCTTGTACGAATACATCGCCCATTGATCTCCTTCATTTCTTCACAGTAACGTCACTCACAGTGATAGATTAGTCAGGCTAGTAGATCTGTTTTTTTGCATCTTGCCATATGTACCAGTGAACTCGGAGTAGCGTTGAAGTTGCCAGTGGGGCCGTTACTAGTACCGTAAGTTACTGGACGTCACCAACTGAGTCCCCGGCGGGCCCATCACTGGCAATGTAGTCCTACGAACCTTCCTACTACTGTAAATTAAACTACTAGTATCTTAGCTGTTGGTCAGCAACGGGGATCAGCAACCCCTCCCCCCTTGAGACTCCTATGTCGTGCACGAGCTACGAATCCCCAATGATGCTTTGCAGTACGTTGAGCGTGGCGGCGCAGTCTTGTAATCACAACCATACTATCGAAGACATATACTCATTATACTGTACTGTGTGGCCGAGAACAAGAATTACTGAGTCCAACTGTGTTGGGAAGTGCATCGCATCAAGGCCCTTGAAGCTCTCATCTCCAGACCTACGCAGCCTCAGCGACATGAACAGGCAGACTGGAGTTGGGAAACGAGTTGGGAAACAACGCACAAGTCGGACGCACATTACTCGCCGCCCTATCAGTTACAAACGAATCACGTACGTTGGACGTCACTATGCACCTTATTGACAGTGACAAGGTTCACATGAGCAGAGCACAGCGATCTGATTCAGAATCATTAGACATTTTCACAACGAGACCGGCGTACGCGTATGTGCATGTGTATACTGTAAGAGATAATTTCGACCATAACGAGCGGGCAGACACAGAAAGCACAGGAGAGAGATCGACGCACAGACGGACACGGCAGTAAACGAGATGCTTATGGTACACAAGAGACTGTAGTGGGGAGACCGACCACGGCCGAACGCGACCGAGTCGTAGGACGGTGATTTGAAGCAAATGAAGATGCATTCGACGCTCAGTCGATGTCCATCCGAGCGCTGTCGCCCCGACCACCTCCACGCCGGCCTCGGCCCCGACCGCGCCCCCGTCCACCACGCGTCGGCCGCTGTACGTAATCCGCCGGGTTCAGCCCCGGGGGAGCGACGAGCACCCTCGCACGCGTGTCCTTCGCAAGGATGTCGTCCGACCGGAGCTTCCTTTGTCTGAAGTCAGTAAACACAGTCTCAGACACACAGTACACGTACGATCCACTCGACCCGCCGTCGTCCATGAGCAAGTCTACACTGTCGCTGTCCATCGCCGCGCCCTCGAGGCGGCCGAAGAGCGTCGCATTCACGCCTCCGACGACGCGCACGCTGAGCGTTCGCCCGTCAGCGGGCTGCCCGTCGAACTTTGCAACCGCCGCCTGGGCGTCTTTCTCGTGCTTGAAGGTCACCCGCACGATGGGTGGGTCGCGTTTGGAGAGCACGGACTGAGTAATGGGCCCGCAGCGTTTGAAGATGGCCTAAGGAAGGATTTTAGCATATTCCATCGCAGCCAGTGCGTCCTCGACACACTCCAGCGATTGAACACAAAGGCTCACCTCAACATCCGCCGCGCTCGTCCCGTTCGCGAGCCCCGCCACCTCGACCACATTTCCCCTGCTGCTCGCGCCTTTGATGCTGAGCCCCTTCTCGCCGAGCGCGTCCCGCAGCGCCCTGTCCGCCACTCCAAAATTCATCTTCGGCGCATTGATAGGAGAGTTGGAGAGCCGTGCGCTGAGCGAGCCTCCGCGCCGGGCAGCATCGGTTCCCTGGTAGAGGTCGTGCGTCCAGGTACCGTTGACATCACCTTTTGGAGGCGGGCGTTGGTTTCGGTTCTAGAGTGAGAGCGAGAGGGTCGAGGGAAAGAGAAGCGGATGTGAGACAAGAGGACTTGAATCAGACTCGGAGGCGGCGCACATATGGGCTCGTTCCGCCTGCGCGGTTGCCTCTGCTGCGCACGGGACCGATGGAGTTGTCGTTCGGGAGGCTGATGCGGTCGAGGAGGGAGGCAGTCATGGTCGGCGACGGAGAGAGCGGCGAGGAGGTGGTGGTCGAGGTGAGGGTGAGGAGGATGCGGACGCCCTCGCAGCCACCACAATTGGGAGAACCGTGTTTGTATCAGTTTGTCGCGCGGCTATACTACCTAATATGGACTGCAATAAAGAAACGGATGCACCGTGACAGCTCCTGTAACCGCGAGTCGCACTTGTTGTTACACACAACGTGTGGCATTCTCGTAACATCGACTCTTTGGAGACTCAGTGTGCTTCAGCCAACCCTCAGGCCTCAGCAGGGCTTTGTCGTCGCTACAGCATCCCGATTCCTGACGGGCAGTCACGTATCACAGGTCACACAAGTCACGCGTCCTGTCACGGCATCACGGCGCGCCAGAGAGTCGACGTGCGCGGTCCACGAGCACTCTTGCGTACACGTCGTTTGCTGCCACCTGGCCCGCTGAACTCCCTCTCTCCTGCGGTCGCCGCCCACAGAACAGACCTTGCTCTGTACTGTAGAACGAATTTCTCGCAATGGGTGCTACAGGTACGGTATTCTACTCTTCAACAATGTACGACCTCTTACGATTTGCATTGAATTTGCATTCGCAACTGGATGCTGGATGGACGTTTTGCTATGAATGTCTCGGTGGATAGGGTGGCTTTTTCTTTTCTCAGTATTGATGGCGGCGGGGCTGTTGTTCACCATGGTCTTCTTCGTGCGTGCATTCTCCTCATGGGGCCATGCCTACCTCGCTAACTCCGGTGACTCGTCCCTCGCGATCTTCGCCGTCTCGCCGCGTTGCCCAGATTATCATGTTCTCCGACCTGGAGTGTGATTACATCAATCCAATAGATCTCTGCAACAAGTTAAACCAGGTCCGTTGTCCCTATTATCCTGCAGCTCATCCCCTGACCAGGTTTGATATTGGCCTCCTTTCTCCAGTTTGTGCTACCCGAAAACATAGCGCACGCATTCCTTGCGCTGCTGTTCCTGCTATCAGGACAATGGATAGCCTTCCTGTTCAACGCGCCATTGCTCGCGTACAACATCAACAAGTGCGTCTCCCGCTTCCGCGCGCACCCGCACTCCGTTGACACGCACGCACACGCAGGATACGCAATAAGAACCACATGTACGACGCGACAGAGATCTTCCGCTCCCTCCCCAACCACAAGAAGGAGAGCTTCGTCAAGCTCGGCTTCTACCTCCTCAGCTTCTTCTACTACCTCTACAGGTGCGCCCCGTGCTCCCCCGTGCAATCTGCTCACTAACTGCAGGCTCCTCCGCGCAGGATGATCCTCGCGCTCATCCAGGAGAGCGAATGAGCGCGCGCCGCGGATGTTCACGACCTTGGTAACGACGAGATGATGAGGGGGCTGGGCGGGCGCGGATCTATACGATATCTCCACTGTTGCACGCTGCTGTCGGTGTTCTCGCGAAATGCCATTTCTTCCTGTATACGTGCGGTTCGTCTTGTCGGTTGTGAAGCCCGTACTCCGTACTCATCGACGCCCACGAGCTTCTGACCGCAGTTGCCAGTGACCAAACATAGCAACACAGCTCGACGGCGACAAGTTCAAGGGCGGGCCAACATACCCGAGGAGAAACAGTCGCCGACGCAGACCGCACTGCGCAGCCAGTGGTCGATCCCTGATCGCGCCAGCCTCAACGCGAGGTTTCGCCCTCGTCTGGAGAGACATCGGTGATGCAGAAGCATCCTCAGCTACTACTTCAAGCTTGCATCAATCATTCCAGTGAAGATGAAAGCATGCCCAATGTGTCTATACGCGTGAGTGCCGGTGTGGAACGCGGTCTTCAACCCAATTTGACTAGACCGGACAGTCTACGACTAGGCGCTAATCCAAGGGCACCTCTGAACTGTCCAAGCGATGAAGAACTGTCTGGGATGCTGTGTCGACGGTAGGGCGAAAGTGGACGACACTGGCAGCGATCTCGATGACCAACCATTGGCTGCGTCCCCTTTCATCCAACTGACCAAATACTGCTCACCGGCCTTATCACCCATTTAGTGTAGTAACGTACAAAGCGGTAATACATTGACCTGCATCTCATCAGTATCCTGTGCGTGCGGGGTGTTACTCAGATGTGCAGCGCTGGCCCGTCTTCCCCGTAAATCGGATCCTTCTCAAACCACCCGAGTCCTCCGATTCTCTCCCGGATGCCCTCCACGTCCTCGGCCCCACGCCCATCTCCGTAGCACATGTCCCAGTTCTTCCCGGTTGGGTAGCTCCCGATCATCTCGAATGCCCCGCCCTCGCCCAGGTCCTCCAGTAGCCGGTGTGCGACGCCTGCGGGCAGCAACATCGCGTCCCCCATCCTCGCCTCGAGGTCACTGCGCCAGGGTTCCCCTCCCCGCCGAAGAGGAGCCGCGCTGCGCCGCGGAAGACGACGAGCAGCTCGTGCGTGGTCGAGTGGAAGTGCGACTGGCTGTACATCGTGTAGCGCCACTGCGGCGAGACGACGCCGATGCGCTTGAGGTGCGCCTCGATCGTCGACGGCTGCGGCGTGGGCTCGGGAGTGAACGCGCCGTGGTAGATGAGGAGAGGGTGCGGGGAGAGGGAGGTGTTGGGAATGTGCCCGTGCGCGGGGATGTGGTGGGTGGAGGTTCGGAGAGCGGAGAGCGGGGTGATCTTGAGTGTAAGTCTGACCGGACCCATTAAGTCGATGAGAACGAAAATGAGTTAAGTGGGCAATGATGAATGCGAGAAAGCTGAAGCTGAGTGTGGGGAAGAGCGCGTCTTAATAGGTCGTGAAAGTAGCTATATTGGTGTGACGTCATACATCGCACCAGTGCACTTTACCCAGGATCCTGGGTGACTTACCCCACTAAGGAACCTACAGGCTGCATATGTCGGGAAACCGAAAAGTATGTCAACGAGATACAGGAGCTTGCTGTGATGCACTGGCATGATTGGGTAGTAATATTGATCCGCGCATGACTGAACAATCTCGTCACGGTGTAGACGAACATCGAGCTGTCCTTGAGCCGATCATACTCCGAGACAGGCTTGAATATCGGGCACGGAGTGTCGTAGTTTCGTAGCGGCGGCCCGGTACGTGCACAAGAATAGGATATCATGTCCTGTGAGCTGGCATTCCGGAATTAATCGCAGGAATGTATCATTCACTGGCAGACTTACCAACTCCGAATCACCCACTGTTTTGACAAACCTTTTGCATGCTAAGCCTGTCCTCGAGGCACGAGTGAACCAAAACACGGCGGCGGCACCAGTCTCTGCTGAGTCGTCACAGTGCATGTGCGAGCTTCGGTCCAAGCTAAGCTGTGCAGTAGCAATAACGCAACTTCGTAGATAGCACAAATGTATGAAGAGATTGATACTCACTTAACTCGGACCCACCTACTTACCGGGATTCGGCCCACGAGTATTTATACACCTGGCAAAACGGCAGCTTGAGGGCGCCTGAGGTGCACCGACTTGATTAGGACGGTCGCAGCTGCACGCTACCCAGACCGTAGTGGTACTCTATGCATCACAGGAGCCGGGGTGAGATGACAACGGAAGAAATAAACCCAAGGGACTAAATCCCGGATGCACGGCCATGTTCAACGTTTGAACTTGTGTCGAAGTGAACTACCGGCGTCGTTAGCGCCGGCGCTGCGTTTTGAGTCGCGATAACGTGACCGTGTAGCGCCGAGGCGCATACTAGTAAGCATCTCAGTATGTTTGGTCTCGTACCCTTGCATGCGCATCCACCGGCTTGCTTTATCCTCTCCATCTTGAATATTACCGTCATCGTACGCACCTCGTAGAAGCGGCCTGTGCAGACGGCGAGCACGAAAACTCTCATCATAAGTTGTCCGATTGATAACATTTCACTGCACTCCCAGTGTCCCATAGCTGATTAGTATTCACCGTCAACATGTGGACTGTTCTCAGAGTTGCTGCTTTGAAGGGGCTCGCTCTGGCGGTGTTAATCCGCTTATATCTGCCAGCAAAGATACCTTACATCACGCTTTTGCTGAACTTCAAGTTCCTCCATGTGCCTTTGCGCAAGCACGCGCCGAGTCTGTGTTCGCAAGGACCTCCGCTTGTTCCCCAAACACACGAGCAGCTATGGAATGCAACGGGGCGACAACTCAGCACGGAGGCCTTCGTGAACAGAACAGCCGACCTACTCAGCGGGGCTGTCCGCATTCCGTGCGTATCCAGTATTCACATCTTCTGAGCGGTTCGATTTCGGTCCCGTAGCAAAATGCAGTCACTGACGATCCTTGGTTAGCACGGAGGTGTACGACGTGATGGGGCCTATCGGCGAAGATTCGCGTTGGGAAGCCTTCGCCCCGCTTCATGACTATCTCTGGCAAGCCTTCCCTCAGATGTAGGCGTTCTCACCATAATATGACGGGCCCCTACTCACCCTCCTTTCATCTGATAGCCACACCACGCTTCTACTGACGAAAATCAACACCTTCGGCCTCGTATACGTGTGGCAAGGATCGGACGACGCGCTGAAGCCTATATTGCTCACCGCGCACCAAGGTACGACGTATCTCTTATTCTGCTCCTTACGTCACAGGGTCTGACACCGTTGCTGACAGACGTGGTTCCTGTCGACCCAACGAGTATCGCTAATTGGACGCACTCGCCGTATTCAGGACATTTTGACGGTACGTGCTCACGTCAGGCTGGGTGCACGTGTGCTGTATTCAGTGTGCATCTGAATCTCATGTACCCGGGTGCCATCTGGAAGGTACACGTGTCTGGGGCAGGGAAGTGCGGACGACAAGAATGGCTTGATCAGCATTCTGTGCGCGTTTTCCCGGGCTGTCGACATTAGCTAGACCAACGCAAAGGGTATTCATAGCACAGCGGTGGAGACCTCCTGGAACATGATTTTGTCCCTGCACGCACGGTCGTGCTTGCGTTCGGGTTCGACGAGGAAGCGACGGGTCTCCAGGTGCAACCCAAATTCCTGTCTGCCCTGTTGCGTTCGTTTGACCTGTCATCTTCTCACTACGATAGGGTGCATACCGGATCGGGCAACACCTGCTCCAAGTGTTCGGCGAGAACGCGTTCGCTATGCTCGTCGACGAAGGCGGTAAGCATGTTCCTCAGTTGTCAGCCTGGCGTGAACTCAAAACTCGGGATTGAACGCGCCAGACCCGATTGAGGATAGGTACGGCGCGCCCTTGGCACGCCTAGCGATCTCAGAGAAGGGCTATTTCGACCTTCAAATCGAGGTCTCAGCTGCCGGTGGCCACTCAAGCATTCCTCCAGCACACACTGTACGTCTCCTCGTTCCTCTGTGACCAGACACAACTCACAACAATTACCCTCCTTACTGACCCTATCTTCACCAAGGCAATCGGCCTGCTCTCCTCCCTCATCGTCGCCTACGAGTCTTTCGCCCCGCCCGCCCGCCTCACACGCACCTCCGCCGCCTACACACACGCCCAATGTCTCGCGGCGCACGCACCGCTTCTCCCTCCGGCCCTCCGTGCGGATATTCTCGCAGCGCGCACGTCTGACGCTGCCCTCCAGCGCGTGGAGATGGCACTGTTTGAGGCAGACCCGGGGCTCGCGGCGGGCGGGCACACGACGGTGGCGGTGGACGTTGTGTGGGGAGGGGTAAGAGTAATGCGTTGCCGGAGACGGCGGGCGCAGTGGTGAATCATCGGGTGGCGGTCGATAGGTGGGTTCTACTCCCGGCTTCGAGCAGTTGAGGATGGTTTAACTGATGTACTTAGTTGTATCAAGCTCCGTAGCAGCGCTCAAGAACCACACCATCGCCGTTCTCAGGCCCGTTGCAGAGTCGCTGAATCTGACGGTCGACCCCTTCCCCGAGGACGATGCATCCTTGGCAGACGAACATCGCGGCGTCCCCAGGCTCGGTCCTAGCGCAGGTCGCGTCGTACTCTCCGATGCTTTTGATACTGCACTGGAACCTGCACCTGTCTCCCCGACGGACAGCGAACAGTGGAGGATCCTGGCGGGGACAATCCGTGCAGCGTGGGGCGGGCCGCATTCAGAGCACGACTCCGTGACTGAGGGTACGCGCGCCTCGCAAGGCTCTGGCGCGGAAGTGGTCGTCGTCCCGAGCCTACTCGCAGGAATACCGGTACGTCGTCGTCAACCGTCATGGCTGGAGTCTCGCAGGCGCCTGAGCTGAACGCCACCCTATAATAGATACACAGTTCTACTGGAGGCTGACGCCGCATATCTTCCGGTATAACCATTATTACGCGCGAGACGGACCTGCGGACGGGAACATACACACGGTGAACGAAGGTGGGTGATTTGCCAGCGTAAACCTTCGGTATCATCGCTGGTTAACTGATCCTATACGTTCAGCGTGCGAGGCGCAGGGGCTCGTAGGAATGGTTCACTTTTTCATTGGGTTGTTACTCAACGTGGACGAGACGAGGAGCATGTGAGAAGTACGCATCGTGAGTGATATTGACAGTCTAGACAATTGCCAGTGCTTCCACCGCTTCCTTCATTCGAAATCATCGAGGAAGGACGATGTTCGTGCGATCCTCGAGCTGTTCGGCTAATACCGATGGGTGGATACTCATGCTGCTGGCGCGCAGCCGGCCGTCCTCGACTCATGTCAAGTTGCCAATGGTGATCGCTGCCTTGGCTCGGATGCTCCTATCTTCACCTGCAGACTTTGAGACTTGCGACGCCACCAGTTGCAGACGTTATAGTGATGAGATTGTACACACAATCTTCTCACTTTAGCAGCGGCAACCCGGTATAGAACCCGGGAGGACGATATTTCTCCAATACAATCCTCATGATATGTCAGACCGTAACTCGGATTCGGTATGGTGCGAGTAATTGCATTCCGTATCTCCGCTTTATCTTAGCAGTTTACACCTCTCTTCCACCCCGGGGACTGGGACAAACATTGAGTCAGTGATTCACGCAGAGAAATTTCATGGGATCGATGTCATTCCTTACCTCGTTTACAAGTGGTACCTGGACCTATGTCGCATGTGCGTCCGAAGATGCTTAGTACAATTGGTGAGACTTGTTATGAATCCAGAGCGACGCTCAACATGCATCTCGTCACAGCAGGAACTGTGTACAACTCTTGGAAATAATACACATCCGTATGAACTCTATGGTTCCTTGCATGCCCGTGGCATGCGCGAAGCTGCATCAGTATCTGATACAAGATTTGTGGTGCACAATGTATGCGCATGCTCACACCGGAGATGTACCTTATTGGTACCACGAAGAAGCCTCTGTCCCGAAGTCTCCATTACGAGCTGTTGCCGTGCAAGTCAACCGCGAGAATACGATATCGTCTCGAAGTCGCGAGCATTTGGCAGGAAACAGAACACTGTTCTACCTCCATCGACCGGCAGTAAGATGTGGTATCCAACAATGCCAAGGAAGACCATATGAAGGCGTCCCCCCCGGCATCGAGACAGTGGCGGACTGCATGAAAGCTGGAACACGATCACTGTCCTGCGCCAACCGCAACAGTTGCTTATTTGGTTCTTGAATGCCCGGCAGGATGCTCAGGATATCACACGAAGAGGCGTTCACCTTGCCACAGCACGTCAAAGCTGCATGCATGCACAGGTTTAGAGGCAAGGTGCCAATGATTTTGCATTCATTTAGTTCATGCGACACTGCAGATGACATACAAAAGGCCGACATCTCGAAGACAACCCTCCACTACGTAATCTGTTACGAAAGAGCACATCAGTAAAAGGTCATTAAAATGTGAAGCAATGAGATCAGAGGTGTCAAGTCTGGAGCCCGCCCTGCAACGCGGACGCTGCAGGTATACTCCTTGAAGAAATTCAAAAGAATGAAGCATCACAAGAGAGCCATTTCGGAATGTACTCACCAATGTCTACAGCTCACACCGCACATACAGCCACGAGAACAGCGAATGTTCCGACAAGGAAAAAATAAACATGAGTGTCGCGCCGAACGAGAGTAAGCCCCATTCCGTTGACGAGCACCAAAGTACTCGCAATCGCATAACTGTGTCTATGAGCAACGCATCGCCCGACCGCAAGCCACGCACCCTAGCAACCGACGTGCTCATATCTTCGCACCTCGGCGCCGTCACCGAGCACACGACCGCAAATCGCGCGGCAGACTAGAGAGAGCTAGCAGCGGGTGCTCACCAGGCAAGCAGCCTGCGCAAAGCCTTTCCCTCCGTCCTCGTCCGGTCCCGCCGTGCTTGGGGGCGGCCGCTTTCCACTGGTTGGACGAGGGTTGAGTCTGCATCTCCGGGGACTTTCCCCACAGCCAGAAGAGGAGAGCGCGAGGCTCCCTGTGCGTGAGCTGCGACGGCGATTCTTCAGACGGCGCGACGGTGAACAGAAAGAAAACGCGCGAGAACTGCAGAGGTCTATGCGCGTATTCGATCTCCGCTCAAATCTCGGCAGCAGGGTGGCGTACGCTCGACCAACGCTCGACTCTCAGCTTCGTCCAAGTTGCGTCCAAGCCTCGTTCTGCTTTCACTCTTACCATCGTTCGTCTTCATCCTCAACGCGCCGCTGCCATGTCCTCGAACGACCGCGGAGGCAAGCCAGTGGACGAATCCTCAAACTCGGCGCCGGCCAGGCCGTACCCGATTTTCTGGTCACAGTTCCCGTCCGTCAAGATTGTCCGCCAGGCGAAAGGTGCGACGTCTCGTTCTGCTGCTCGCCGACATTGACATATATCCCATAGGCACGCACTCGCCGAAGGTAGACGAGCGCTGCTTCACCTACTGCTCCCAGAGCGTCCGCGGTCGCCTGGAACAGCGCGAGCCCTGGTGCCGGACCTTCTGTCTCCGCCGTGTCTTCGCGCACGAAGTCCAACGCGCCATCGCCGCACACGAAGGCAAATCCGCGCCCGCGCCAGCCCGATACCCGCTCCCGCCAGAGGGCCAGCGCGTCCCGTCCCTGCTGTACATCCTCATTGGCGAGACGCAGGAGGGCCAGCAGGGCCACGCGCGGCAGCACGATGACGTGCGGTATTGGGAGGAGGGCTACTACGTCTGGCTCAGCAAGAGTCGCTGGGCGACGCAGGAGAAGCTCGACCTCATGATGCACAACATCGAGCGTCAGGCGCAGTGGGACAAGTACAAGCAGGACAGGACCGACGCGTGGCAGCAGCAGCAACAGGAACAGGCGCGCGGCGGTCAACAACCCAAGGAGGACGCGCAAGTAGATAAGAGTCGGGCACTGGTATCGGCACGGAGACCGTTTCCCGACATGAGGTGTGTTGCCCGTTCGTCCCTCTTACCAGAGTCGTGCCGTGTACTTTCATCCGGCCGTGCCGACGGAGCTCATTGGGACTCAATCGGTGATGCATTGGTGGATTCCCGCAAACCAAGACATGCTGCTTTCAGCAAGCAGACGATTGATAGACCGTCCCGCACAACGCGCACGGAGGGCAGGACGGCCCTTGGCGCGATGCAACCCACGAGCTGTGACTAGGCGGAATTGTTCGAGGTCTTGACGGAGCTCGAGAAAGGATTGCACAATGGTATCCTCGAAAGGTGCCTGTTCCGCATCGCCGCAACCCAGCCGATCTCTGCGCGCACACTGCGAGAGATGGATAGGCAGTGCGCACGCAGGGGCCGGGTGGTGCAATTTCGAGAGCGGCGGCTAGCCAGGATCATTCTTAGGTCCAGCGGAGAGGACTCCTCGCCATGCTGCCGACAAGTCATCTCGGTGGTGGTACGTTGGCGACTGTATGCACTCGAATACTATCGGGAAGTGGGTGCTCGCAGTCGCCCAAGCACACTCCGATACATATGCCTGTACTTCGCAAGAGTGCCGGTCAATATCTCCCTTGCTGGCTGTCGACTTCGGAGCACTCTGAGTATGACTGCATACTGACGATGACCTCTAGTGGCCAGTCGATCCTCCTGCCCATGCCCCCACCCTTTGCCTCCATCTGGGAGCAGATTGACCGGCTGCTCGCGCCCTCAAACAAGTTGCTCACGCTCACGCACGAGACGCTGCACTCGGGCGACCAGCTCAAGTTCGCGGGCCGCATCGTGGAGAAGGCGCAGACGGCGGAGCCGTTCGTGCTCGCGCGCAACGTCTGCACGCGGATGTGGGACAAGTGGAAGAAGGGCCCGCCGGACGACACCGCGTAGTCGCGCGTAGACGAGGAAGAAGTGTAAGCTACAATACGGCCGGGATACGGACATATAGAGGTATCGATATACAACATAGAGCAGAGCGATAAATAATGCGGAAGGTCGTGCAGGTCGAATGTGGGTACGCTGTCATGCCCGTCCACGAGGTCCCATCTCAATCATAGCAAGTCAAAGTAAGCAGCAGCAATCGCACAGCGTGAGAGTGATCTTCCTCCTTCCTTCCTTCCCCCATCCCCGTCGGGCCCGCCAAGCCCTTCTCGTCGCCCCCACGATGCATCACTTCCCCCGCGATCGCACGCTCCTCGCATCCCCGTCCGGCACAAACTCCGCACCAAACTCGAGCGGGGGCAGCGGGGCGAGTGGGGGAAGCTGGCGAGGCATGGACCGCTCGCTCATCACGCTGCTCGACCGTGTGCGCGTCGACGCGCTGAGGCTCGACTGCCGGCTGACCGCGCCCGCGTGCACGAACGGCGACGCGGGGAGCGGCCGGAGCGCGGGGCTGTCGCGCTTCCTGACGATCGGGGGGAGGTGCTGGTGCGACTGGGCCTCGTGCTGGGTGTGTGACTGCGACTGCGAGTGTGGCCGTGCGCCGGCGGGCGCGCCGGGGACGGGGAGCGGCCGGATGGGGCGCGCGGAGGGCGGGGGCGAGAGCGGGGACGGCGAGCCCGTGAACGGCGGCGGGCTGCGCTCGAGCTGCATGCTCCTCCGGCGCTGCCACGTCGACGGGCCCGCCTCGCCGTACTCTGGGATGCGTGGCTGCACGCTCGCGTGCGTCGCGCCGTGGCTGGGCGTGCCGGATCGCGTCGCGGTCCCGTGCGACGTGGGGTGAGTACTGCCCTGGGTGGCTGTGGCGGACGAGGGGTGGCGGTGGCGCAGCTCGGTCGTGGTCATGCTCATGCGGCGGGCAGCGTCGGCCGGTCGCTCCGTGGGCGAGAGGTCGGGTATCGGGGCGAGAGAGACGGAGCTCGCACGCGAGCGGGACGCAGGGACGGCCAAGGAGGGGTATCGGTGCGTGCTCGCGGACGCATGCGCGGACTGCGTGCCCGAGAGGAGGCTGGTCTGGAAGGCGGCGGTGAGCGGGACGGCCGTCGTCGTCGACGAGCGGGGGCGATAGGTGATGGCAGAGGGCGCGGTATGACTGGCGGTGACGCTCGGGCGTCGTCTGGTTGTGCTGCCGCGGAAGTTTGGTTCGTATTGATCAGGCGAGGACGGCGGCGATGGTAGTTGCCGCAATGGGGGCGGACCGGCGCTGGGGGTGCCATCCTCGATGAGGGGCTCCATGCCTGTGCGCGCGGTGCCCGGCCGGGAACGGCTCGCACCCCTGGACATGGTGAAGACGGGCGAGACGGGGCTGAGGGGGTACATGCCAACATGGAGGGCAGCGTCCGAGCTGGTTGCGGGCATAGATGAGTACGACCCTCCTCCAGGAGCTGTGCTGGCGCCAATCTTGGACGGGAGCCCCGGGGGCGTCGGACTGAGTTTCAACGCCCCCGCTGACATTTGGGCGTCGTCGACCTCCTGTTGCCGTCCCGTGTCGCCGCGGTCCATGTCCGGGTCGTCGAGGCCGGGGTGCGAGGTGGTGGCGGCGTCGGTGCGGAAGGAGTATAGGCCGGCCTCTTGAAGTGAATCAACGCTTGTGTTCTTCGAGCGGAGATCTGACCAGCTTATGGTCGACACTGGATCGATGAGGGGCAGGAGCACGTCCGGACCGGCTGGGATCTCGAGCTGCTGCATCTTTTGATGACGGGAAGATGATCGCCGAGAAGGAAGTATTCCACTCTCCACGTCCTCCCGGCCGCCCATACGCCTGCGCCTCCGCCCTTGGCGCCGCGCAACGGGAACGACAACGACCACGAGCAGAGCGATCAGCGCCATCCCGCCCAAAACGCCCAGCACAACGCCGCTGTTGACTGAGCGCGTCTGCCCATCTCCGGGAGCCTAATGGCGAGCTGATTAGCGCTGTCTCTTCTCGGACGTGAAACTCGGACTCACGCAGTTTGCGCATTCGGGTCTGATCATGGACGTAAACGGTCGTAAGTACTTACAAAGACGCGTTGTCTGGCCTCGTGAGTGCTGCAATAATCGTTGTGGGCGACGTGAAGAAGATTGAGGAGATGCGGCGTGCGCTGGACACGCCCTCTATACGTGCTACGACGCTCGGCCCCCCACTCGCCACTGAGACCCACCTGCATGTAAGCGCATGACGCTACCTGCACTTGCTCACCTCCACGCGAAGGGCGCGCGAGTAGAGATGGAGCAGAGCTACAGCAGGCGCCGCAGCCCAGTGGTGTGTTCCCATAACAGGCAGCTGTTGTTCTCACCGCGAGCATATCTACCAGACGCACACTGCATGGGCAGCGGCCAACTGCAGGTGTCCCGTTCTGCGACTCATGACCACCCGCACGCCGGCGAACGTCCGACATCACGCCAGTCAGAGAAGCTTTTCGGCCTGGCAGATTATCGTCGCATCGGTATGCACGCGTCTCACAGCGAAGCAGAGCCTATAGTCGCAGAACTGATTCAGGTGAGCATATGATGATGGAATGCGTCGCCAGCGGACACTGACCTTGTGGGTGGACGGGTGAGTTCATCCACCCGCGACTCGCAGCATCAGCGAAACCCTCTCCTTCGTCCGTGATGAACAGTCTTCAAAGCGCCATATCAGGGCAATTAGAAGTCTCCCCGGCCACGCACAACAGTGCACAACGCAGCAGAACCGTCCAGCGTGGCCTGTGCATCGCCTCGCCACGCTCTCATCACATCCTGGAATCTTTGTTCATCAAGGGCGTGGCCAATCAGCGATCACAGAAAGGTCAGTCAACGTGACCGCGGAGAATGTACTTACTGTATAACAGGGACATCGAGACCGCTGGACGCACTTCTCGCACTGACTTTGCAAAGAAGCCCGTCGAGCCCGAGGGTCGGGATGAGGTGAGTTCCACATAACTTCTTCTGCTCGATTGACAGATAATTTCCCGTCGACGCCAGCGCGTAGGATCGCAGTGCGCGTGCTGTGTTCTATGTGCACGAGATACACGTAGAATCTGGCTTCCACCGAAGGCTGACCGCCATGACGGTGTCTCGTTCAACGATAATAGTCGTGTTCGTGATACACGCAGCAGGTTGTAGTCCGACGTCAGCCTCGGGTTCGAGGTGGCAGGGCGCTTGCAATCCGAAGCTCTGCAATCTGCATTCTGGGAAGTAGAGGGACGCCCAGGAAAGCGGACAGCGGTAGTCAAGCAACTGCTGAATGAGGCCCCGAATGGGAGCACACATCTGATTTCCCCAGCAGTGTGGAATTGGGAACCTGGCATCTCTTCAACACTGGCATATCCGCGGCTTGGGCAGCAACTTCTCTCCTCGACAAGGTAGTCACAAGAGCAAGCAGAATAGGCATCGCCCTGACAATACACTCCTTCGTATGCATGTATGAGGAAGCCGCACCTTCCGCCGGGAGGGCAGGACCACTGAATCAAACCTCTGATAGCATCCGCTCGCCAGACTCCATTTCCTTCAAGTGGTATACCTGAGCCAACCGGAGCTCACACGCCCGTCACTTCCAGCAGATACTCTAACGGAAGACATCACCATGAGTCAAGAAGCTATCGTCGGACGCACACCAGCGGCACTCACCTCTCGTCAGCTCAAATGCAGCAAACGTACTCGCGGCGGCAGGTATGCTTCACAGACGCGCATGAGTATCACGCCACAACCCGTAATCACACTTCGTACCTTCGCAGGACTGCGCAGATAGATGGGCACGGACAGTCAATCAGCGCAAGGCTCGTGCTGCTCATCGATGAGACACGTACGCGACGGAGAAAGCCCACGAAACAGCCCGGTCCTACAGGAAGTGAACGTTTCAGCGGAAGGAGGCCGCATCAGCACACAGGGACGCCCACCATCCGCTCTCCGATACAATGGCCTTCAGCTCGCGTGCGATGTATTGGACCGGCGTACCCGTGGGCGGCGTCGCCCGGAGCTGTACGCGGGACTTGACGACATCTGCGCAACGCGTCAGCGGGGTCGATGCTTGAATGCACGCGGGGGATCATCACCACCCACCCAGCGGATAGCACGCCAGCCAATATGCAATCTGCAACCCGGTCAGCCGAGCGTCCCGACGAGCGACGGGCGACTCACCCCGCCCGTAGAACCGCTCGCGAGCAGGGCCCACACCGGAATCTGACTCCCATACCTCTGCGCGAAGTTGCGCTTCGAAAACTCAAACGCTGGTAATAGATAATCAGACGGTCGCCGCACGGGTACGGCTCGCATCCACCCGGTCGTGCTCACCTGTATAAAACCTGCACCACGCCGCGCGTGGGATCTCGAGAGCTCAGCGGAGCAGAACACCGCGGAGCACCGGTGCAACTCACCCAGCATAGGCCGGAATTTCCCTCGCCACGGTTACCTGCCCATGGACCATCATCGCTCAATAAGTTCCGTCGAGGACAGGGATACCAACGAGATGCGCGCACCCAATACCCGCGCATGACGCCCTTCCTGAGCCCCCACTCTCGCCACATCTCCTGCATAACAGCGCGCAATCGCTTGTCGCCCGGCATGCCATACTGGCCCTGCATCCGCACCTTGAACATCTCCACTGCGGCGGCGGCATTTACCGTCAGTTCTCCTCGCATCCCACGAAGACGGCCGCACACACCTGGGCTGGCGAGGATCGCGTTCGCCGCGCCCGCGAGCGCGCCGGCGGCCGCGATTTCCTTGAGGGACAGCTGGGGGAACGGCGAGATGATCCGCTTCGAGACGCCGTACGCGGCGAACAGGAGCGAGTTCACACCTGAGATGCCGACGAGCGGGCTCGCCATGCCTGCAATCGTTCGGTCACTGCGTTAGGCGATCATTGACTGCATCAGATCTCCGGCGACGGACCTTTGTAGAGCGCGAAGAAGCCCTCCTTGCGAACCGTCTGCGCGAGAATGTCCATGGGCCCTTTCTGAGTGGAGTTAGCAGTCGGGCTCGCACGCGTCATTTGTCTGATAGTACGGTATCTCCAAGGGGACCTCGGGGGAAAACAGCATCGTACGTGCCGCTAAGGAAAACGGCGAGAAAGATCGAAGAGTATATCCGGACAGGTGAGAGTCCGTAATACGTCATGCACGATTGTAAACCAGATACTGAACAGTCCTGCGAGTGCGGACGCTGATCATGCATGCCATAGATCAACCACGGCTGTCGCCTTTATCCCACTCATCACCTGCAACAGTCCTACCGCAGGCATAGACTCGGATAGCATTGACATGAGACGAACAGAGAGGAAGGGGACATGCGCTGACTGGGCACACACGTCCAACGACAGGTGGTATGCATCAACGCACAGACGGCCGCGGCAGATACATCTCTGCCACTGGAATGATAGGGTGGTCAACAGCGTCCCATTTTCTCGTACTCCTTGACATGCTGCACGCCAGGAAGTGTCTTCCTGGTCCACTCCGCTTAGACAATCCAGACCACTAGATTGCTGCTGCCTTCCTCGTACGGATAAATGAGATGAAGAAAGACGACTCACAAACATACCCTCTGTCACGCGAGGACGGTGGGCGTAAGTCCGGGGTTACTCGCGTACGCATATAAGCAGAGGCACTGAACTCGGGGCGATCTGCGCACGCGTCTTGACCGTGTCCAGTGGTTGTCCGACCAGTACTTGAGCTGCGCCTCCAACGCTGCCTGCTAGCAGCTCGTTCACCGTTTGTAGATCCATCGCTTTCGCTCAGATAAGTGTCAGACGATGGAAGCAGCAAGATATCGAGGCGTGTAGACTCGGAGAAACGAGTTCGAATCAAACGTGTAGATCAGTCCAAAGCAAGGGTGTCGTAAAGTTGCAGACCAGCTGGGGCAAGTCGTCCTTGTGGGCTAGTTATGGTGGAAGCTACCCGCCTGCTTGCCAGTGTCGCGGCTGGTGAGAGGCAGCTCAGAGCAGTTCAACAGCATTTCGACCTGATTTCGACTGAATGACGATTCAGGCATGCAATGTGGCGGAATCAGCGGTGTTGAGGGTCTCACTGCCACTCAATTCTTGTGAACAGAGTCTTTGGGGGCCGCCGCTAAGCGATGTTTCCCACAGTCAGTGAAGCAAATTGCGGAATACACTGGATCCTAATCTCCTTGTGAGCAGGTAAGTAAGCGAGTACAGGACTGCGATCCTCATCCGCCGACCATGTCTCGTCAGACAACCACTGCGCAAAAGCCATCTTCGAACTGGCTCGCTTTGAAGAAGGTGCGATAATCTGTGAAGGCGAACGAATGTTTCTCTCCTGAACAGTCCTCGTTTGTCCAGCGATTCCCCTTAGCACCATCCACATCCGACTTGAGCAAGTCGGATACACCACCGCCCAAGAAGAAGCGGAAAACTTGGCATGAAAGCGAACGAGCATCCGAGGTCTCCTTTGTTCGCGGCACAGATGCCGCGTCCGCTCGTTCCATCACCCCCACTCCATCCATAGCGGCAGACGACGAAGACCACGGTGGAGAATCAAAGTCCGTCCTCCGCAAGATGATCGCAGGCGAACTCAAATACTCTCCCACCCACCAACAGTGAGCACGCATGCTTCACACCTTCCAAACTATTTTGACTGCTGTATTGTGTCAGACCGGGCAAGTACCTGGCACTCGACTGCGAAATGGTCGGTGTCGGGCCCGAAGGACTAGAGTCCTCGTTAGCACGCGTCAGCATCGTGAACTTCTACGGACACGTCCTGTTGGACGTATTTGTGCGCCAGCGAGAGCGGGTGGTAGATTACAGGACGCAGTTCAGCGGCATCCGGCCTAGCGACATGATTGACGGTACGCCCTCACTTGCTGTTCCACATCATAGCGACGCGCGCTGATATATATCGTTTCCTCACCACCAGCCACACCGTTCCCTGAGGTGCAGAAGATAGTCTCCGACCTTCTCAAGGATCGCATACTAGTAGGGCACGCGCTCCATAACGACCTCAAGGCAGGATCCATCCTTTCACTTCGGTCACATTCACTGACACTCGCCCTAGGTTCTTTTCCTCTCCCATCCACGACAACAAACTCGCGACACCCAGGTGTACGCGCACAAACACGCGCTCGTCAAGACGAAGCGGGCTGCTCTCAGGAATCTCGTCCAGCAGGAGCTCGGCGTGGCGATCCAAGCCGGGGAACACTCAAGTGTGCGTTTCTCCCCTTCCGCTGTCTCCTACAATCGACTCAACTGGCTGCGCCCTAGGTAACGGACGCCCGGGCGACCATGGCGGTTTATCGTCTGCACCGCAAAGAATGGGAGAAGGGCCAGCGCCCAGACGGTCACCCACATACCAAGACGAAGACGAAGGCGACGAAGCGGAAGCGTGCCGCGTCTGAGCCAGGAGAAGCACCCTCCACGTCGACCAGCCAAGTGTCTGTTACCCGCGAGTTCCCGGGTGGTGGCCGGAAGGGCGTCAGCTCGGGATTGTCGACGGTCGTCAAGCGGAAGGAGACAGCAGTGAAGACGGAGAAGTGGTGGACGAAGCTGGGGTGACCGTGGTTGGCGTGGTCGACGGATCTGCTGTTTACCGGCGACAGTGCACGTCCGATGACAGTGCGCGCTCAGCAACCTTCTGCTGTTTTGCATGGTGGACGAGAAGTCGCGGCGTTTGGTGCCTGCGCTGTAAGGCTCTGTCCGATCTCAAGCCATACGGGGAATTCGCGACGCCGTCGTCGATCGGCCCACGTCGCGAAGCACGATGGCACTGTAGCTCTGCGGAGACGGCTGACCCGGCCTGCGGCTTGAAGCTGTACCATACGACGCTGGGGCAAGAGCGAATCTCGTATGTAGCTTGTGCTGTCCCGATCAATCATACATCCGTTTCAGTCAGACTACTCACAGATATCTGAGCAATCCCGGCTCCCGGGATGACTCAAAGATTCCACCGAGGTTCGGACTTGAACTTACTGTGACTATTAGAGCCAATGTCATCAGTCAAGGATGGAACTGTGCTGGTGCGATGTTCGGAAGCGTATATAGCAGGTCAAGACATCCATGCGGACTTGAGGTCAGTGAGTACTGATTCAGCGTACCCAGCCTCCACCGAGTCTGCCTTCCGGAGGTGAGTCGGAAGAAGCCTGTACTCGGATGCTAGTACGGAGGATGTGTCACCACGGTTGGTCTCACGACGGCAGCTTGTTATGAGTGGGTCCAAGTGCTGCTTCATGCTTTGCTTGGCACATTGCATACTCACATAAACCATTATCTGGTATTGCAGTCTCCCTACCAGGTATTGGTCCCGACACTGCGTCGACTCCAGCGTCGCTGGAGTAAACCTGCAGTGACGGGGACGCGTAGTATCATCTTACCCCCTCACGTTCCTTTTCTGAAGGCGGTGGTCGCCGATGGTTGCACCAGAACCTTTGCTGGCACATGCAGTGCGTACCGGTATGTCAAAAAACAGCGAACGAACATGTGTGATTCACACATTGGCGAGAGTCAAGTCAAACAACTCCCGGGTTTCAGTGGGCTTTTGCCGATATGTAGAGTGCGCAAAGATGCTACATCCACGTCTCAAGAAGTCTCACATTGCATTGGCCGTGTGTTGTACGCAAGTAAGCCTCTTACTCTTTTGTAGCTCACCGTGTGATATGTACCCGGCGAATAATAATGACTGACACACTGAGACCTTAGATTGATAGTGTGACTTATTCGGCTGTTTCATTGTCGTCGTACAAGAAGTTGCCTAGATATCAATAAGGGATTGAATTATGGTGGGGATCTTTAGGACAGTCATGGTCACTGAAGCTGAAGCCTAAGGTTGATGTAGACTCTGAGAGCCCAGAGAGCGAGAAACGAGTGGCGGACGTGTTCAAGAAAGTCGTCACGTGATAACGTTGTACACGGCTGCAGTGATTCAGTGAATGTTCTCCTCCTCCTCCTCTTGTCCTCCTCGTTCTCGTTCCCCTCCTGCCCTGTGTTCGGCGACCGAGTGATGTCTCTGCGCTCTACACACCGTGCGGCCTCTGTCATCGCTCGTAGCCATCACCCATGGCGGTCCACAACGCCAAGCCATAGCCTGCACGGCATCCTTCAGACAACATCGACGGGCTTCGTGCGCAAACAGACCCGTGCGTTCGCTACGTATGTATTTCAGCTCCTGCGCTCTGGTTTCATTGCTCACTCCAGACCCAAGACAGCCGTCTCAAGCACGACACACCAAGAGCCGTTCTTCTAGTGAACAAGCACCGGACGAAGCTCGTCGTCGACGCCATTGACAACTTGCTTGCGTGCGTCGTCGGCCTTCTGCTCGCGAAGCCGCCAGTTCATCACGTTCCACAGGTACCTCCGCGAAAGGTATCCCGACGTCCGTGTCTTCCACGAAGACAGACCCGACATTCCCCCAGGCGTCGAGATCTGGCGACCAGGTCATTCCCTCCCCACCCTAAACACACGAAGACTCACAGGATGCTGCAGGGCCTGAGGCCGAGAAGATCAACCTCGTAGTCACGCTAGGCGGCGACGGCACCATCCTCCACGCATCGTCTCTATTCAAAGTAGGCGCAGTGCCGCCGGTGCTGAGTTTCTCGATGGGCACGCTCGGCTTCCTGCTCCCTTTCCGTGAGTGTCTATCCCGGCCTGTGCGCGGCTCCTCATCGCGCACCCAGACATCGACGACTACGCCAAAGCGCTCGACAGCGCCTTCGCCGGCCGCGCGACTGTGCTTCACCGTATGCGGCTCTCATGCCGGTTTCACGGCTGCGACGGGGAGCGGCTGGAGGGGCAAGCGCAAGGTCTGTAAGTGCGCCGTGCGTCTCGGACGAGCATACTAATCCTCGCCCAAAGACTGGCAGGTCATGAACGAGATCGCGCTGCACCGCGGCGCAAGTCCGCACCTCAACACGATCGACATATACGTCGACGGGCAGCACCTCACCGAGGCTGTGGTACGCATCGCCCTCGCCCCTGCATCCCCGCATCACACTGACCTGCGCAGTCCGACGGCCTCATCGTCTCCACGCCGACAGGGTCCACGGCGTACTCGCTCTCCGCCGGCGGGCCCATCGTCCACCCGTCCCTGAGCGCGCTCGTCCTGACGCCCATCTGCCCGCGCAGCCTCTCCTTCCGCCCGCTCGTCTTCCCGTCCTCGTCCTCGGTCACGCTCCGCGTAAGCACCCTAAACCTAACACTAACGACGCCGCCCTGCGCTGACCGTCCGCGCTGATGCAGGTGAGCGAGCGCAGCCGCGCCTCCGCCGGGCTCGCCCTCGACGGGCAGACGTCGCACGTCCTCGGGCCCGGAGAGGCGGTCACCGTGCAGGCGTCGAAATACCCCATCCCCTGCATCAACCGGTCGTCGATCGCGGATCCTGAGGAGATACAGGATGGCGAAGGGGTGGGCCCGGGGAAGGAGGATGATTGGGTGAGGGACATCAACAACCTGTTGCAGTACAATGCGACGTTCAGGAGCAAGGCGTTGTTGCGTCATAGTAGGCCGTAGGACGTGCGACGTCGGGGTGAGTGGTTTCGTCGGTGGTCGGGGAGTTGCTCATTGGTATGCAAGTTATACGATTTTGTGCAGAGCAGTTGCGTACATTGAATGATCGAATGCTGGCATGCGCTAGCGCGGTCTGGTAATAACACTGTATGTGTGCGACAGTACTCCGATTGGTACAGCCGATTACAAGATGATAGTTCTACATAATGCTACATGCCACAGACCAGCCTATGGCGACTAGAGGTAATACAAGCACATTACAAGATTCATTAAGTATGAGCGAGAGTAAACCGAGCCGAGTTCTCTACATATCTGTCTCAGTCCAGGCAGCCACCGACAGTCCGTAAGCAGGGTTCCAACGTAGCACTAAAAAGACAAGGGTATACGGTCGACGCCACAAGATACAAAGGCGATCGTCCACCAAAAGTCGTGGTCCATGCTTCCCACCATACACATCTGGCAGGGCGCGAGGTCACGGCAGGACCTTTTCGAGCCACCCCTTGACCTGGCCCATCGCCGACGGACTGGGCGAGCGACGCGCCGGGGACGGGGTGCGGGATTTTGGCAGCGCGTCGTTGGGGTGCAAGAACGGCGAGGACGACTTGAGCTCCTCGACCGAGACGATGTCCTCGTAGTCGCCTTCGCGCTCGTCCTCGAGGATGATCTCGGGGTGCACGTTGAGGTCGATGATCTCGTAGCACGCGAGCGTGCCGACGACGGCCTTCCAGGCCATGGGCGAGATCTGCACCGTGCGCTTGCCCTTGGGCGTGTTCGAGATGATCGTGAAGGACAGCTGTTGGGGGTGGATGTGGCGCAGGTCGTCGGGGAAGACCTCTCGCGCGAACTGGACGGCTTGCTGTGGGCATCGGCTTGTGATGAAGGTCATCTGGGCCACAGCGAATGTCCGTGCATACCTCGTATGTGTCCGCGGGTGTAACGTAGACCATCTTCTCCTTGTACCGGTAAGTCACGACGCGCGGGTCTCGGGTGCGCGACCGTGGGCGGGTTGGGTGACCAGTGTCCAGACGGCCCATTGCGTGTGTCGAGGGGAAATGTGAAAGGAGGTGCTGAAACGAGAGCGCGTCGCAACCGTCCTTTTCAGTGCTGACAATAGGCAGTGCAAGGGCTGGCGCCTATGGAGCTTTCGGGGACAAGAAGGCCATAACGCACGTTACAACAGGAACAGAAGCGGGCTGGACCTTGGCTGGACCACAGTTTGTTGACTGAAGCATTGTTCCTGGGGCATATGCTGCGTGTCGACGAATAGTGGTGACTCGACCGACGCTTGGACACGTCTGTCCGATACGCCCACAGCGCCATAATGCTGTGCGCCTGAGGTTCCGGCAGGCACCGCATCCTACGGGCACAGCAGCACAAGAAACCTCAAGTCGCAGGCTGCGCACTTTGACGGAACTGGGAGCTTGGGGCGACCTTCATTCTGTGGTTTTCATCGCCACTGTTCACCTCTTCTAGCCGTCAAGGCACTACGAGCATCGACTCGGAGGAGGACGTATTGCGATGCTCAGGCTTCGACTCCATGTACGGCAAGCCACAACATAAGGCATGCAGATATCATGACCGACGGCAACAATATCAGCATGGCTCTGCAAGACGTTCAACATTACCTAGGACGGTCTGGCTGCTGCACTCAGTGAGTGAACCTGTGCGATTATGAGGAACGATCGAGGGCTGGGCACGATTGGGATGTTGTGGATGGGAGTAAGTAGGAGCGGCTTGGTGGAAGACGCTGAGTACCGTGAGTTTCCTCTCGTCGGCTACACATGGGACGACGAACACGTCGTCGCTCGCCGACTCATGTGCAGCGTCAAATCCATCCTTGCCCCGGGCAAGCAGTGACCCTCCATATCGCCTGTGGTCTCCATAACTGTGCTCGCATCCTATTCCGATTGTCCTCGGGGCACAGAGTGGTCAGCCTGGAGCGGTAGACGTGCTATACATGTGTCTAGTCTTCCATGCGTCCACGGAAAATTGACAGTCTCGTAGACCAGCTAGCTGGTAGTACGGCACCATGCATCGAGGCTGCTATGCCGTACGCACTGAGCGAATTGCCACTATAATACGGCAGATACTCATGGCATGAACCCCTCGTTCTGTCAACGGTACGTTATTGATCCCTAAAGCGACCCACGCCGTAGCCTGATCAGCGATATTCGCAGCTGCGTCTTTCCAGGGCCTCAGCGTGTCGTAAAGCAGGAGGGCACACCGACAATTCGGAACCGCATGCTTCTTCCAGACTGATCTTATCTCGAGCATAGTCCTCGCAGCGAACACGTTGCAGAGAACGCGCGCGCGCCGTCCACGAAGAAGGAAACTCTGTGGTACGAAACCACGTTCGCCCGGTCCCATGTCACGTCGAGAAGGCTTCTCGCAGTCCTCGAGGATGCGCCGTGTCCACGGAGCCTGCCGTGAACAGAAGATACCCGCGAGCTTATATGCACAGGCATAGACGGAGGGACATCTCCATCCTCAGGGCTCATCTATGCAGAACAACGCGCAGAATATGGGCGATAACCGACGCAACGGCAATCTATCGCAAGGAGGCCAGGGTGGCCAGGGCTCAGGGGGCCCCCCTGCGTCCTCCCCAACCTCGCCACCCAATGCCGATGGACAGGCTACTGCTAGCCAGAACCCGGAGCTTCTGGCGGTCAACGAGCTGCTGTCGACAATGAAGCTTACGCTCACGACGCTCGGAAGCACATTCGACTCGTTGGGTAAACAAACTGTGAGCGTCGCCTCGTTGTGCCCGAGGATCGAAGCAGCTCGTGAGGTAGGCCGTTGTGTACATGAGCCGGATGAACGCGCATGACAGGGTCGGGATGCAGATCCATGAGACAGGCGAGCAGCTCAAGGAGCGGCAGAAGAAGCAGGACGATCGCATGAAGGAGCTTCAGGAGGCCCTCGCCGCGAACGTGAAGGAGCAGCGCGAGAAGTGGCTGAACGCCAGAGTGAACGGCATCGTGGCGGAGATCGTGAGCAAGGAGGTCCCCCGGCGAGTCGACTACCAGGTAACGTACACCGTGCATGCCAGCGAACATGCCGATGAAGCCGCTTGCAGCTCAACGTACAGATCCCGAACGAGCTCAAAAACGAAGTCAACGAGTACAAACGGCGCATCCTGCAGGTGAAGATCCAACTGCACAACTCGTAAGACCATACATCTACTTCGCTATCATCTCTGCTCAGTGCGGTATGTCCGCTCTTCAGTGACGCTAAGAGAAGGAACTCGTTGCTGCACTCACCCTCGCCCGCCGGCGACGGGCAGCTCTCCCACCTCCTACCGCCGCTCGCCGCCGGAGTGCTCGAGCTCCCCAAATGCCCCGCCTTCTTCCCTCCACGCCTCAACGGCCTCTTCAAGCTCAGCGCCCAAGAGGTAATCTCGCTCCTCCAAGCGTATGGCATAGAGGAATGCACCGACGCAGCGGCCGCGAGTCCGCTGTCGCCGGGCGGGGCTGCGCGCGAGGAGAATCTGAACCGCCTGATGCAGTTCATCGGGGTAGGCAGTTTCGTACTCACCTTCGGAGTGCATCACTAACAGCGACGGACGGACTAGGTTGGGCTGCTCGTTGTACCTCCTTTGTCCCCATCTCCGGAGGGTGGCGAGAGTTTTCTCAAGAGCCCCGTAGTGACCAGGCGCCCCGGGTGGCCATTCTAAAGCTGAAAGAGTCACCATATCATGACTGCGCTTATGTACGAAGTTCAAATTCATGTGCCATGTAAGGTGTACCAGTATCACCTGCTTGTTCGCGCTGTGTCTTGGATGCACATGAGCCCCTGAAATTCACGGTACTGACTTTGCTTTGGAGATACATAGCCGTACACAGCATCAATAGCAAGTAACACAGCACAGCGTACTGTACCCCAACCAGTCCGACATATCTTACACCTTACATTGGTATCGCTACATCAAGATTATCAATAAATACCGTCACGCACTCATCGCCGCCAACACATCGTACATATTCCCCGCCTGCGCGCGACCACGCCGCTGGCCCTGTTGCAGCGGCGGCGCCGTGGATGGAGCCTCGCCACTCGCGCCTCCCTTGCGCTTTTTCTTCGCCTTCGATGGTTTGATCATGAGAGCGGACTCCAGACCCTCAAGACAAATACTCAAGATCTCATCGTCATCCGAGGTGCTAGTGACATCGTTCGGCTGGGACGTCAACGCGGTGTGGAACCGCAGGCCGGAAAAATAGAGCATGGGGTTGGGTGTGAGGCCGCCGAGCAGGAGGAGCTGCGCGAAGTGCTCGACCGCGTCGCCCGCGAGGCTTACCTGGGTGACGAGCTGGATGTTCCGTTCCTCGATGGGGACGGGCTCGGGCTCGGGCTCGTCGTTCTCCCCGGGGACGTCGTCTGCCTCGGATGCTCTCGTCTTTCCGTTCGCGCGCGCGGTGGATGGTCGCGGCCACGAGAACGCAGAGAGGAACGCGCGGACCTCCTCGCGGGTCCAACGCTCGATTTGCTTCTCCCTCTGTGTGGGGTTCGCATCCGCACGGGCATGCATCCGCGCAACCACCCAGCGCACCGCGAGGACGGCAACGAGCCGTGCACCGTGTAGAGTACGAACACTAGGCGTGTCCGAGCCGAGCGCGCGCAGGAGGAACGTAAGGCGGAGTTCCTCCGGCCAGAGCTGCACGGGCAAGGGCGTCCCCGGCTTCTGCTGGCTCTCCGGAGCAGCGATGGAAAACTCCTCCAGGAGGTCGCTGAAGAGCGGCACAGTCACCTCTTCAGGTGCGAGGCGCGTACCGCGGCGCACGTACTCCGTGACGACCTTCGGGCGCGGTGGCACGAGCGGGGACAGAGCGGACGTGCGCGCAGAGTCTGCCGCAGGGTTGTCCAGCCGCTCGAGGGCATCCCGGAGCGGAGATAGCGGGTCTTCGTCGTCCGAGTTCTCTTCCACCACGTCCACGAGCTCGTCGTCCGAGTCTACCGCACCGTTTTCCCTCGCCTGCTCGCTCTCCGCTGGGGGCGCGGGCAGCCCGACGCCCGCATCGAGTACGGCGTAGCCCCACTGACGGATCGCACGTGCAACACTCTTTGACACGCTCTCCTTGTCGGGATCCTCGAGTGCGATTCGTGGCCAGGCCGTGCCGGTGCTCAACACGTCGAGTGCGCGCGGGGAGAGCTCACCGCGGCGGTATGCGCCCACGTACAGCTCGCCGACGCGCGCGCGGTCGGTGTTGATCGGGGGCTCTGGCAGCCCGTCCGCTACCGCCCGAGGCGGAGAGAGGAAATCGACGAGCCGACACGCTCCGGCGCCATGCAGGGGACACGGCCACGCCCCGTTCGGTCCTGGTCCCATATCATCCTCGTCACTACGCGGGATCGCGTACTGAAGCGTCGCCTCGACGATGCGTTCGACGATCGCGTCAAGCTCGCCCGAGCCCATCGTGTCGGGCGGGCGGAGGAGGAGCGCGTGCACCGCGGCGTCGATGAGCTCCATGACGCTCCCGATCGGCCGCTTGCGCTTGCGTTTCTGGTCCGGGTCCAGGAGGGAGCGGAGCGTGCCCGCGACACGGGTGATGCGCTGCGGGAGGGTGAGCTGCCGCTCGAAGAAGAGGGCATGCAGTGCGTGGCGGGGGGCGCCGTCGACACCGCCAGTAAAGTCGTTCCCGACGAGCGCGCCGAGGAGGGGGAGGAGCGAGACGGGGAGCTGGAGAGTGGTCGCGAGCGCGGTGGGGGAGTAGACGTTGCAGACAAGCGCGAGGGTGGTGTCACCTGAGGCAGTGGATGCGGGAGGGATGATGCCGCGCCCGACGAGCGGGTTCTCCGCCTCGCGTTTGCGGGTCTTGGACTTGCGCACGGTCTTGAAGCCGCTCGGGTCGACGTCATCGTCACCATCCGTGGAGCTCAGGACGCTCCCCGCGTCCGAGGCCGCGGCAGACGCAGGCTCCGCGAGCCAGATCATTTCATCGAGGGGGATGTACCCCTGGTAGCCGTCCGCGTTGAGAACGACAAAGTCCGAGTCGCGCCCGACGACGTAGGCGTTCAGGCGCGCAGCGACGGCGACGGCGTACGGGTCTCCTTCCTCGTCTGCAAAGTGGACCTCGAGCCAGGGAGGCTCGGCCCGCGCTGCGGACGAGGAGACGAGATCGCGCAGCGTCTGGACGCAGACGGTGAAGGAGAGCGGCGGGAGAAGCGAGTTTTCGCGGAGGAAGCGCGGGGTCGAGCGGGCCTGTGCGGAGGTGCGGAAGAAGAGGAGGCCGACTTGGATGGTCGTCTGCCTTGCGCGAGACACGAGAGTGGGAAACTTGAGGGCAGGGTAGACACCTGTGTGAGACGTGCTCAGGTATGGTTATTATGGGGATGCTGGGAGCTCACCGTCGAACACGAAGCAGACGTGTAGCCCGACGGCCCTCCAGGCGGTGACGACCTGCGTGATCAGCCGGGAGAACGCCTCGTACTCGCCGCCGTAGATGTATTGAAGCCCGGCCAAGCTAGCGAGCTCGAAGATGAACCTGGAGGTATGGATGGGTGAGGGACCAGCGTGAATGGCCAAGCGGGAGACTCACGACCAACCATCAATAACTATGGTGGTGGATTTTGGAGGCTGGTGGCCGGGCTGCTTGGGGAAGCTAATGGTATGGGCGAGCGCTGACCTGCTCTCGCGCAGATATGTTGTGAGGCCGTGGATGCCCATAGTTGTCGGTATGACTGGTGCGCATACGAGGTCAAAGAGCGGCGATGGGAGAGGGTGGGTGGTGGAGGCAAGCGGCGTGTCGACGGCGGCTTCACACAGACGCAGATCCTCAGGTACTTACTGTATGTCCGAGTCAGTACAAAAACAAAAGAAAACAGCAAGCTACCGGAACATGACAAGAGGGGGATTCGAACCCCCACCCTTAACATGTGTCTAACATGTGCCGCCAGTTCGAACCCCCTCGCCCAGCATCGTATAAAGAAACAACATCGGTCGAACGAAGATGCACCTCGTGAACTACAGAAAAATGAAACAATTACATTTTGATCACATCTCATCGTTTGGCAAAAGCCAATGACAAGAGCGAGATTCGAACTCGCGCCCTTGTTCCGTGCGCAGTGCTACGCTCTCCCTCTGCGCGTTCGCCGTCCACGGTCAACCCCGGCAACTCCCGCCTTCGTCGCGCGCCGCCATCGCCTCACCACCTCACCGCGCGCCACCCGCCGCCGCCCGCCGCCGCCACCGCACCACCACCGCCACGTCACCTGTCACTCCCGATCAGCGGCGTCATCGCCGTCTGCGCAACCGTCCACGACGTCGCCCCGCCCCCGAGCGCCGAGTCTCACTGCCTGCCGCGATGCGCGACCTTGGGCGCCCGCCCCGCGCTTTCTTGCGCGACCACAGTAGCGTCCCGTGCGCGACGCGCCTTCTCTACGACGCGCCTCCTCCGAGTCGCCATCTGCCCGTGTCCCCCTTTGTGCGCACCGCCACCGTCTACGCCCACATACGCGCGGCCGCGCGCACGTCGCCTCTACGTCATGACGCGTCACACGCAACGCCTGCCCGCCCTTGCATCATCGCGTCGCGTGGTGTCGTGCCGCCTCGCCACGCCCACTGCCCCCGCCCTCTCGTGCGCCCCGTCGGTGGGCGTGCACCCGCCCGCCCGCCTGCGCATATACCCACAATATTGGATTCTGTAACAATCCCCCACGACTGCATCCCCGCCACTGCCCGTGTCCGCGTCTCTGCCGACAGGTACGATATCCTCACGTTCGTCGCAGAGGACACCAGCCACACTGAGCTCTGGACCGTGGGAGACATCGACGGGCACCCTCTGTTCGCCATCGACTACGTCCTCCTCCAACTCAATGCCTGCCCGCTCAACGACCTCACGCTCACCAATGTAGAAGCGTTCATTCGCGTCAACTCGCAGCTCTCGTCGCATATCCTCTCTGGCTGGTCGTACCTCAACCGCCTCACCTTTGTCGGATGCAGCTACATATCCGCCTGGCTCTCGCTCCTCCGCGCCGGTGCCCTCCCCGCCCTCGATCTCCTCGTCCTCTCGCATTCCAACTATGATCTCGACGCCCTCTCCTGGATTAATCCAATTTGCGGATAAAATGACCTGATTCCAGCGCCTTAGACCGCTCGGCCATCTTGCCTTGTTCAAGATGCTTACCCCCATTGCCTTGACCAACCTTAGTCTGTGGAAGAGAATGACCGCGCGATACGTCGAGGCAACACACCCTACTTGTGCAGGTAAGTAGTGAGATCTCGAGAAGTCGATCGGTGGACGCGCTGGGGCTCAAATGGTGAGAGGACGGCGGATGAGAGGGGCCCTGCGACAGAGTAGTTAGTGAACACAGACTATTATTAGCATGTCATGGCTTACTAATCACGATGACGCGATGTTGCCCAATCCTCTAACAGTGCGAACACCGAAGGCGGCACGTCGACTCGAATGCGTGAGCAATGCTTGAATAAAAACGGGCGCGCGGTAGGCGGGGGAGATTCGATGAGCAGGATGGCATTCAGGCCCGGTATAAGTACATGGAGCCCGTGGGAAAACCGTGACCAGGAGGGACATTTAAAACTAACATTGGCAGGAGGAGACGTAGAAGAGCTCGATATTCGAAATCGAACTGTGACGAGTGAAGGAGGGGGCGGACGAGAGACGTGAAGAGCGAGACATGACGTGATAGTTGCAAAGCCTGAGGCCTGAGGGAGCGATGTATTGACAGAGAAGGAAGGCATGTTACCGTAAGAGCAAAGTATTGTACAGGGAAGAGTGAGCGCCCGTCTGGGGCGTTGGACGTCCGTTGACTCCCCTTCCGGCATTGGATGTCTCGGTACGAGTTTGGCAGTTCGTGCACGAGAGTGACAAACGCGCCGAGACGGGCGCGTGCGTGCGCGCGAAGCTTCGAACGAAGGAGGCATAAAAGATACCAATAAAATGCGCACATGTGGCGACGCTTTCGACGACGTGCAGGGAACCCCTTAACAGCACCTGTACTAAACCACAATCATCACTGGGTGAATGTACCGTCGAGCGGCTGTGAAACAAAGAATCGTTCATGACCGTAAATCGACGAAAACCCCCCGCAATCCCGCGCCGTGTTCAATAGTAATACGCCTATAAACTTACGTGCATGCCAGATAACGTGTAGGTTAGTGTACATCTGCAAAAGTCTCCACGACCGGTACCGTCATCATCATCGTCATTATCATTCATCCAAGCTCACGACCCATGCAGCCGCCGACTCCGTGCCTTCTCCAAGGGGTGCATGCTCAGGCTCGAGCCGCTACGATTCGCCTCGTCCGTATCCACGACGGAAGCTAGTGGAATTGGCTTTCAGCATCAAACATCGGCAGACGACTCGAGAAGTACTTACGTGAGGAAGACCGCTGGCCATCCGCCGCCATCGTCGGGCTGGTAACGCGGGGCACGAAGGCTAAATTCGGGCTGGCATTGTCGGGCGAGGCTGCGTCCGCCTCCGCGGACTGCAGCGAGTGGAACTGTCGAGGGAGCATGGATCGTCGCCGCTAGAAGGGCAGGAACAACGGGCCGGTCACCAAAGCATATCATGCAGTTGACAGTAGATGAAGCGCACCTTCTGTGTGCCGGCAACGTTGACTCCGTCGAGGCTGATCAAGAATCTGCTCTCGTCGACGCGCGTGCATTGTTCCGCGCACTCGACGACCCACGCGATGCCAACGACTAGGGGGCGTGGGTCCTTCAATAACCTAGCACGCAGTGTGAGAAGCGGCGCGCGAGCGAGCATCCGGACAAACCGCACCGGTAACGCGTGAGCGTGCTCAGCAGCCCGTTCTTGAAGACGACATGCGTGCACGTCTGCCCGACGCGCGTCAAGACCTTCCACAACATCAGCACCCGTCCACCGTCGACCAGCCGCCACCCACGCGGAGCCGCCGCGCACGCGACTCACCTTCGCCCCCATGTCCGCCAACATGTCCACGAACAGGCCTCCCGCGTCGTCCCCGTCGTCCGTCCGCACGTCCACGAACACCGTGCACTCCCTGAGCACGCCGCGCATCCCTCCCTCGTCCTTCCCCTTTCCCTTCCCCTCACCGTCTTCCTTCTCCTTGCGCCCGGAGACGTGAGACCCCGAGCCAGACCGCCGCAGCACGCTCGGCGCGCTGCGCGGCTCCGGCCGCTGGCGAAGGTTGAAGTGGTGGAAAGCCGACGGCGGCGCATGCCGCTTCGCGAGGGCGGGCGAGTCCGTCGAGGGCCCGGCTGGCGGGTCGGTCGAGGACGAGGGGACGGGCGTGCGTGGGGAGGGTTGAGCGGACTGGGTTTGTGAGCGTGACTCGCGGAAGAGCTTGAGGGCGATGGAGGCGCGCCGGGAGGGGTCGCGCTTGACACTCGTCGGTGCGTTCGCAGCGCCCGGTGAAGGGTCTTCTGTACTCGCCTTGTGAGGCAGCGGCGGAGGGGGCATCGACTCGTCCACCACTTGCTCTTCCTCGCCGACAATCGACTCAGCTAGCGACCCCGCAGGATCTGCACACACGGACTTGTCCGCGTCCGCTCGTTCTCGCTCGACCGCCTGCGCGATGATCGACGCGCCCTGCTCGTTCACTGCCTCCTCCTTCTCCTCCCCGACACCGCTCTCGGGCTCAGCGCCGCCCTTGACGGGGCTCCCCTCCACAACAGGCAAGCTTGACTTCTTGCTCGCCCGCGGGAAGAGCCGTCTGGATCCTGGATAAACCCCCCTCCTACCTGCGCCACCGCCACCGAACACATTTTGCTTGCTCGCCGGCGGTGGCAATATCGACCACGCACTCTTGCCCGGGCTGGACGGCCCCGGTGCGGTGTTCGTCGGGCCCGCACCGCCCGCAGTCGCGCTCGAGGGCTTCCCGAAGGAGAGGTTCCCCCGCGGCTTGCCCGGGACGATCCCGGTGTAGACGTTGATCCGTTTCTGCCTCTCTGGCGGACGGCCTCCCATTGCCGAACCTGAATTTGGACCTGAGGCCGGCGTTATAGTAGTAGTGGGTGCGGGAGTGGCAGCGGCAGCGGCAGCAGTGGGAGGAGCACGCGTAGCATGCCTCGGCGTCCTGAAAAAGTCACTCACCGTCGCCGCACGCTGCAAAGAAGGTGCGCGCACGGGGCCCGCAGCCGCCGAGTTCGGGCGGGGGTGGGTCTGGGTCTGAGACGTGTGTGGGTGCGGCTGTGAGACAGGCGGACGTGCGTAAGTCGGCCGCGCCTTAGATTGCCCGTCGCTCGCCGCAGGAACCTCGGGATGGAAGCCCATGCTCGTGCCCGGGCGCGAGGGCGCGGGCATACTCAGCTTCTGGAGGGCGAGCGAGAGCGACGAAAGCGACGAGTTGAGCGGGGTCCCGTCCGACTGCGTACTCGCATTCGGCGTCCACCCGATCGCAGATGACGGCTTCGCGTCTGAGCTGGAGCTGGAACTCGAGGTCGACGGCACGGGCAGGGCGTAGCCCGCCTTCTCTTTTCCCTTACCTTTCTCGGGCGAGGCGGGCGTGGACCGCGCCGCGGAGCTCGCCGTGGGCTGGGCGAAGCTGAACGAGAAGGTGCCCCGCTTGTCGGTGCCCAGTCCGAGTGGTGTTGGCTTGTTCGAGAGGTCCGCCGCGGCTGGTACGGCTTTGGCGGGGGTGAATCCTGGCGTGCAGTCGGTCAGTCGGGCGCACGGTGTTCTGTGAGAGCGTGAACGCACGGAGAGGAGCAGGCGTGGACGGCCCTGCGACAGCCTTGGGCGCCGCCTCCACATCTTTCTTGAGGTTCTCCCTCTGACGGAGCGCTGCTGAACGCGTCATTCGTCCGCCGAGCGGGATGGGCCCGAGGAGCTGTGCGCGGGCCTTCTCCTGCCTCTTCGACGACGCCTTGGACGGCCTGGCCGGCGAGAGCTTCTTCGAGGAGGGCATGAACGAGAGACGGGGAAGGCGGCTTGGGCCAGTTGACGGGGTCGCGGTTACGGACGTCGGTGGAAGAGGGACGGGTCGCGGCGTGTCCACGTCGCTGAATGGCACGGCAGAGAGCGCACTAGATGGCGCTGGGGTGAGATCGTCGCTAGAGGGCTCCGCCACGCCGGGGAGCGCTGGGGTGTCGGTGAGGGGCGTGAGCGGGGACAGTGGCGAGGCGGGCGGCGAGGTCGCTTGTTCCGGGGTACACGGGCGGGCAAGCTGGGCGTCGTCAGTATTTATTTGTGGAGGCAGCTCTGGACTCGCAGGCTCAAACTGCACAGGCGGGAGCGCGGTGAATTGGAGGACGGGCGAGGGCTTGGAGGGCGAGCGGGGTACGCGGGTCAGGTCGATGAGCGGGGCTGACGGCCAGATGGGCACAGACTGCGCGCGCCGGAACATGGTCGGTGTGTCCGAGGGAACCGTGTCGCGAATGGACGACGCAGACGGCGGCCGGCGTGGCCCGAGCAGCGGAGACCGGTTCTCCTCGCGCGGGTCGTCATGCCTGGCGCGCTTGAAGTCCCGCTCGTCGGTGCTGGCGCCCTTGAACGGTGACGAGGGACGCTTCGGCTGCTTGTGCAGAGGAGAGTAGAGAAGGAGTTCGGTTTCAGGGTTGGACTGGGGAGACTGGTTGGTGCGGAGAGCCTGGCGAGCATCCTTGAGGGGCGATCGCGCGAGCTGGTTGAGGTCAAAGGCAGGAAGGGCGAGCTGGGAGCGCGTTCGGCGGGAGCTGGCCATCGGGTGGGAGATGGGGGAGGCCAAGGCGCGGCGTCGCTTTCGAACCGCCCGGCGCACTCACACGCGCCCGACGCGTCTCTGTTGACGCCTGCTGATGGCGCGTCCGCCCCGTGACCGGCGCCGCCAAATAAAATGACCCACTTTTGGCGGCACGATGCTAAGCTTAAAGTATCTACGTATGTATGTCTGCAACGGAGATTAATTGGTACTGTTCTCCAGTAACTTACTAGCACTGTCTAGCATTGTCTAGCTTACTGGTAGTCCTGAGGTAAAACGCGCAAGGTGAGGCCTGAGTTGGATTGCGCCCATATGAACGGGGAAAACAATATGTACATATGTCTGCTATCATCATTACGTCCATCCGTGACGGTCATTGGCACTTCGAGCCCAAGCCCTGGCCGCTGATCTCAATTCGCCGTCCAGGTATACAAACTCGATGTCATGCACGACCGAGCTGGGTACATCATGGCCCACAGTTAACCTTGAGGCCTGCCTCTGCATGTTTCCAACCACGGCAGTGTCCAGCCTGTGGTAGATTGAGGTGAGACATATCGCGCTGGTGTCTAGAGGCTTGAGCAGCGACATATCCCTTGAGGGGATCTCCAGTCAAGTGCCACACTTCTACAGCTGCAAAATCGCAACCGTGAATGTCAACCAGCGTATTGTGGGAATGTGAGTTGCCAACTTACGGCGATCGTACTGGTGACTGAAACCCCGGGCCTTGCAGGCTGTTTGCCTTGATTCCCGTCGATGTGTGTGAACTACACATGTTCGTTCGCTGTTCTTGACATACTGATATGCACTGCAGGTACCCGCAGACACCCGACAACGCCGTGGCTAAGTCAGATTCCGCGACCAGCCTTGAGGCTGACCCTCCGTGCCACGAACACGACCCGATAGCGTGAGGTCCCCGTCAGACCCGTCATCCAGGCGGTTCAAAGCAAGCGGTGCAGGTCGGGACCGAGAGACAGACGCGGTCACGTGGGATGACACGCCGTGAGCGGGGACGGCGGCGCGGACAGGCTGTCGGTGTCGGTGACAGCTTCTGTCGTGGCGCCCTGCCCAAGCCATCGAGCACGACGACTGCAGCAGCCCGCTCGCCACCGCACCCGGGCCTCGGGCGCCGCCCTCGACACGGTCCTCGTCGCCCGCGAAGGGTGCGTGGCGGGCGGCGTGGATGGCGCGGGGTGTGGACAGAAGGCGGCTGGACAGGCGGCAAGCTAGTGGACGGTCATCGTCTTTCCAGGCTGCCGTTTCCTCCACCCTCATTCCGATGGGAAGCCCAGTGTCTTCCTGCCGGCTCCCAGCCTTCGCCTCACCGTCATAAATCTGAGCGGACTGCCCACCGGCACTCGCCTGCTCCCACCACATCGTCTCTTGCTCTGCTCTCCCACCATGCCGTCTGCTCACGTCCCCAAGGTCCGTCATCCCCTCTCTCTTACACCTCACCCACTCAATGCCATTCCCAGAAAACCCAAGTGCTCGTTATCGGCGGCGGTCCCGCAGGCAGCTATGCTGCCGCCGCTCTCGCCCGAGAAGGCATCGACGTCGTCCTCCTTGAAATGTCTATCTTTCCCCGGTCCGTTCTCTCCCTTCTTCCCAAGCGCACCTCACGACAATCCTCTCAGATACCACATCGGAGAGTCTCTTATTCCCTCCGTTCGACACTACCTACGCTTCATCGGCGCAGAGGAGCTCATCGCCACCCATGGCTTTGCTACCAAGGTGTGCCCATCACCTGCCTTCCTTGTTGGAGCATACGGTCAGGGACGAGCTCGCAAGCTCGACCGCGATAGTACGTCGCCAGGAATTGATAGGGGACTGTATATATGGGGTAGTTTTCGGCGTACCTACCTCACGCGATTGCCCTTCGGGCATCGTCCACGCCCGTCGGGACACTCGCGCTCGCGTTGTCGCCGTTTCGCTTGTTCTCACATTCCTCGGCGCTCCCGATATTCATTCACCGTCCGCAGCCTGGCTCCGCCATCAAATTCAATCAGTATATGCGCGAGGGTTGTGAGTGCTCGCTGTCCATCGCTCTCGTCGTACTACTCACGCCACACGCCTCCCGCCTCGTCTGTCTCAACTAATGCCTCCTCTCCCTGCGATTCGTAGACACGGACTTCGTCGCGCTCGGATCCGACAACGCCGCCTGGAACGTCGTCCGCGCAGAGTTCGACCATCTCCTGCTCCAGCATGCCGCCGCCTCCGGCGCACGCGTCTTTGAGCAGACCCGCGTCACCGAGCTCCTGTTCGACGCACAGCCTGCGAAAACAGCAACGCCCGCTACGCCCGCCCGGCAGAGCGCGCATCGGCCGTCACTCAACCGCAAGGTGTCCGCCGGCAGCTCGAGCTTGAGGGCCGTCGCCGAGGAGAGCCCGCTTCCCGCTGACGCTGCGAGCAGTGGGACGACGTCGAAGAAAAGCGAACAAGACGTGGGCTTTGGTCGGCCGATCAAGGCGATCTACGAGACGGCCAACGGCGGCAGGGGCGAGATCGCGTTTGAGTACCTGGTCGACGCGAGCGGGCGCGCGGGCGTGATGAGCACGAAGTGCGTCTGTGCGGGTGCGACGCTGGGTCATGCAGGCTGATGGCGCGCCAGGTACCTCAAGAATCGGCGGGTCAACGAGAGCCTCAAGAACGTCGCCGTGTGGGGCTACTGGCGCGGCACGGGCATGTACGGCAAGGGGACGGCGAGAGAGAACGCGCCCTACTTCGAGGCACTCAGCGGTGAGTCTATCCTTCCCTTTATTTTGCGCTTACACTGAGCAACGCGCAGACGAGTCTGGCTGGGCGTGGTTCATCCCCCTGCACAACGGGCTCACCTCCGTCGGCGTCGTCATGGCCCGGAAAGAGCTCGGCCTGCGCTCGCGCGCGTCCTCCTCCGCCTCGCCCTCCTGCTCTCCCGCGCCATCCTTCACCAGCCCCGCCGCCGCCCCAGGGGGTGCGAGCGCGCGCCCGCGCTCGTTGTCGACCCTGTCCACGCGCACGGCGTCGACGCTCGCGGAGCGCTACCTCGGTTTCCTCCAGCTCGCGCCGGGCGTGCGCGAGCTGATCGGCGAAGGCGCGCTCGTGGACGTCGCGGGCCCCGGCATGGGCATGGGCGTGGGCAGCGAGCATGAGCGGGCCTGGTCCGGTGGGGAGGAGGCGAAGGCGGTGAGGAGCGCGAGTGACTATAGCTACCACGCAGACGCGTATGCGGGCGAGGGGTGGAGGCTCGTGGGGGATGCGGGAGGTGCGTTCGTTTCAATGCGGACGTCGGCGTGGGCTGGTGGCTGATGTGTGGGTATGGGTGGGTGCGGGTAGCGTTCATAGACCCGTTCTTCTCGTCGGGCGTGCACCTGGCGATGACGGGCGGGCTGAGCGCGGCTGCGTCGATCTGTGCGAGCGTGCGCGGGGACTGCACGGAGGCGGAGGCGGCGCGGTGGCATAGCAGCCGCGTGGCAGTCTCGTACACCAGGTCCGTACGTCCTCACCCTTGATAGCGTCAGCTGACTGTATATGTACGGGCAGGTTCCTCGTGGTCGTCCTGAGCGCATACAAGCAGATCCGCTCGCAGTCCACCAACGTCCTGGGCGACATCTCCGAGGACAACTTCGACAGGGCGTTCGCGTGCCTGCGGCCCGGTGCGTAGCCCGCTCTGCTTCCCCGCGCATTCGTTGACCCGCGCCCGCAGTCATCCAAGGCGGCGCCGAGATGGGCACGCGCCTCTCCGAGGACGAGCTCCAGCGCGCGCTCGACTTCTGCGTCCACCTCTTCGACCCGACGACGCCCGAGCAGCACGAGCGCGTCCGCCGCACGCTCGCGAACCTCGCCGTGCACCCCGACGCCGAGCTGGGGACCCACGTCGACTGTGGGGGCAGCGCCGCTCAGGGCCAGCCCCTCCTGGACGTCCGCGCGCCGATCGTAGACCCGGCGAAGCTGGAGAAGCTGCTGCGCTTCCGTTTCCGCCGTGGCTCCGGGTCGTCTGCGGATCCTCGCGCCCAGGAGAGGGCGGAGACGAGGGGCGTGGCGGGGGCGGGGGCGGCGCCGGGGATGGAGGACGCGGAGGTGCAGATGGTGCTGGAGAAGGTGAACGCGCGGCGGGTAATCCATTCGGAGCACGGGGACGCACTGAATAGTTTGGAGGAGGAGGCAGTGGATGGGTTTGTGGTGAAGCTGGAGAGGGGTAAGCTGGGCTTGAGGCGGGCGGGGACGGTCTGAGGACTGATGGTAGTAGGGTCGAATTCGGGCTTTGGGACTTGGGTTGGGTGCTTTGATGATCGTATGTTGGACGGTCCGTACTCGCGAATCGGTCGGTTTTGGTCGGGTATCGAGGATAAACTACGTGTAGCAAGTATGACATACATGCCAGTGCGTTGTATTCTACGATTCAGAATGTGATGGTGGCTAGCGCAAGGTCGAAAGCCTTTAGGGTCTGTCCATTGGGAGCTCTTATGGCGCCGTTACTTCATACATCCTATCATAGATACGGTGTCATGGTAGTATAACTCTAGTGCAGCGTTCTCTTCGGGCCGCAGACGGCATATATATTCAATCCCACCGTATGCGCTTCGCGTAGTCGCGAATCCGCGAGACGAATGAGTCGTGTATCTGGTCGCCGCCGCCCGTCGCCACTCGAAGAATGATCTCATTAAGAGCGGTCGCCCCGAGGACGTCGACGTGGTCCGCCGATGTCCCGCCACCTCGAGGAATCGTGAGTGACGGTTCGTGGGGGAGCTGGTTGAGCAGTGAACGAGTGAGTCCGAAAGAGTTGCTCAAGGGCGCACCTCGACTGTCACTACCTCGATGCCAGCAGGGTTCCACCGCTTCCGCTTCCAGCCCTCCACGCACATCGCACCCAAGCTCAGGAGGTTGACGGTCCCGTCGCCTTCGCCCATCCGCACACCATTGATGACTTGTGGAGACTCCCCTTCGGCAGTGTATTCGGCGTCGATTTGGCTCTTGCGCAAGAGCGGCAGATCTAGAGGAGCTCGAGGGGTAATGCAGTCGGTGACGTTGGCACATTGGGCATTGACGCTATCTGCTTGGACCTCATCGTGCTCGTAGCCTTCGCGGGTGTACCTGGAGGAGTGAACGGAGGCATGTCAATCAGAGCGCAGTATGTATTCGTGGCGGGGACGGACCAGTACGATCGCTAGAGCAAGGAATGATGTTGAGCGACATCAGTTACACGCGTGGTACGAATGCCGGCACACCTCCGTTTCTTTGCCATGTCCGTAGACGCAGTAAAACTTCGTCGTAGGCGCATTAGGCAGCCTATCGATGTCAGTCACGGGACGGAACATAACCGGGCTGGGACGTACTGTATTTCCAAAGGATTGCTCCACTTTCGATGATCCTTATTATTCCGCTTCAGCTGCTCTTCGTCCCGCTCAATCCCGAACGAGTAGTTCGAGTCTATCATTTTCTGCATGGGCAGACGTTTCAAACCACTCATACCAAGACATACGATCATGGGACGCACCTGGAACTGAGTCGGCGTCCGTTCCAAAATCCACGTGCTGGCTTCCGAGGCAGTCATGTTCCGCAGCCCAGATTTTGCGCCTTCGGTGCTGAGGACGGACTCACGGAAGAGGATGAGCTCGCCGTGGCTCCGCGCATCGTCAGACATGTCGTCCGGCGCGGAAGTCGCATTGCCCCAGACAGCGTCACCGCCCTAGTCTGGTGAGAAGACGGCCAAGTGTGAGAGGAGGGCGATGTTACCTTCATCCACATGCTGGCGCTGCCTGCCCAGCTTCGGAAGAGCGTTTGACGTTCCCGACGCGAGAAGAAACGTTCCAGAACTTGTCATCGTGCCGTTAGTATGCATCGGTGTGAAGTAGCGGAGAGTAGCACCATATGCTCCAGCGGGGTGAACTTGAACAGTATCTTTCATCTCCCCTGAGAGGAAGGCCGACATAGATTTGACCTAGAGACCGGCTATGAACAATACTGCAGAAAGTATGTGTGCAAACGTACCACTCCCTGTTGCGCCCGATGAGCACTCGTCTACTGTCAGCGAAGGAAAGACTTACCAAGTGAGTACCAGCGATGGTGATCAGTGCTTCGACATTGTCCTTCAAATTCCAGGTCGTATCAAATCACTGACACAACAAGACGGATACGCACCTCGACCCACGTTGGACCACCGTTCCCATGTTCAGGCGATTCTACCCACTTGAAGCTATGTCAAGTTCATAACATGGGGGTGGGTTCGCAGCGAGCAATATTGAAATGACAACGTCAGTGTACAGCTCGGAAGGCTGCGTCCCAGATGACATACAAGTACTAGAGTGACTATCAGTAATATTGCCTGCGACAGGCTGGTAGAGCTCATCTTGCATACCAGCATTACCTGATGCGAAAGGATATCAGTCGTGCAACGAAGCAATAGGTAAATCGGATCGCACAGTGCTACCCATGGAATGCGCGGCGAGAACGACGCGTCTTCCTTCACGTTTCCTGACAACACCGCTTTAAGCACACGGTCACCTACGGAAGCCACCAGTAACTACCGAAAGCCCTCTATGGTCATCTTAAGCTTTGTGAAGTACCCATCGCGCTCCTCGAGGTTGTAATATGATAAGCGCCAGTCATAAGGTGCGAGGTGTAGATTGTTAGTGTCGTAGTTCACAACGGCTAGATTTTCCACGATCTTCGACCTTGTCAACGTACGGGGACGCGTAAGTTTGTTGGGTACGAGCTGCATCTACATGACACGTACCAAAGCCAGTAGCCCTGGACAAAGCTGCTTGCGGCGTCGATGCCCTCTGCAGACCTCACCTTTGCGCCGGGGGGATCGAGGCCGGTCACCGGGTCGAGCATGAGCGCCGCCATCCACTTTTCCTTGTTGAACATGACTTGCTGAAGCATTGAGAAGCCGCCCCAGACCTTCTGGCGAAAGAACGGCCTGTACTCTGGCGTTGTTGACCAGGACTCGAGTCCCTGTGGTGAGACAGGTAGGCCGCACACGCTCAATATGCGACGTCAACACTCACAGTGGAGATGATACCGGGTACTAGGACAACGGGGTATTTGGCGGTGAGGCCTTCTGCCGCGACCTTCTCTCCGACGGAGAACTCAAGACCGTTGGTGTTGAGTTTCCAGGGCTCCGGGATGCTGCTCCAAAGTCTACGCCACTCCGTCTCGAACCGGGTGAGGTCTATCTGCAGTTCGATCTGGGGCATCTGAGGGAGAGTGAAGTCGTATTGGTCGAGGAGCAGGGCTAGATGTGTTTGCAGATCGGTGAAGTCGGAGGGCTGGATGAGGACGAAGCCCAGCATGACTCCCACTGCGAGGCATGCCGTCATGAAATGACACGCAAACTACTGATGATATGGTACTCACGTATGACGCCTAATGGAAAGAGAAAACGACGGGTTGTAAACCAATGCCGGGCTTTCTACGACGACTGTGAGACAACCGGCAGACGGTGCAAATGACCGCAAAGGCTGCCAATTTATGAACATACCTCTTTCTTCTTGAGGTCGTCTACTTTGTGTGCAAGCTCTTGCTTGAGATGCCGGACTTCTTCTTTATCATGGCCGGTGTGTTCGTCGCTCGGCGTCCCGGACTCGTCCTCGGCGTGCGCCTTGGCTCGTTTGCGCAGAGGCATGGGGTGGTCTGCGGCCGTGTGGAAGGGCGTCGTCGCGGTTGGGTGCGTCGTCGCGGTCGAGTGGGACTCGGAGGGCGTCGTTCGTCGCTGGCAGCTGCGGGCCGCGAGCACGACGTCATGGGCCAGCATACGCGATCACGTGGCGCAGCGCGCGGGTTGAAGGGGAGGATTCCCACGGAGAGTCGAACCGTGTTGTTGGGACTTGTTGCGATCCGCCGCGTTCACCAGGCCACCACCGTCCCCGCCTCTCTCGCCGCCGTTCCGCACGATGAGCTCTGGCCTCCCGCTCCGCGACCGTCTCCAGTCCAACTCGCCTGACCCGCCCCCGCCTGGCAGCCCATGGCTCGGTCGTCCGACCACCCCGCTCCGTATCGCCAAGCGCGACTCGCCGCAGGGTGCCCACCTGTCCCGCCGCCAGTCATCCAGCTACAAGCATCTGCGCACCAACAATCTTGTCTCCAAGTCTCCCTTCAGGTCCCAGCTCCCCACGCCAGCCAAATTGACCCCCTCTAGACCCACACCTGCTCGACAATCTGCCGGGCTCTCTCCCTCGCCGCGTAAAGTGAGTGGCGAGAAACGTCCGCGCCCCCACTCCATGGTTGCCACCGAGAACGAGCACCCTCTCGGCTTCAAGAGACGCCAGTCCCGGGCTTTCCAGGGCTTGCTCGAGAAGGAGCCCGTCACCAAGAGCCCCTTCAGGGTAGTCCCCCCCGAGATCGACTCCGACGACGCGCTCCCACCTCCGCTGCCTCCCAAGCTCACTCGCATCCCTGTTGCATCTGCCTCGCCCGGTCGGTCCTCGCTCGTCTCCAAGCGCCTCCATGGTCCGCGCACCGTCGGGAACGGTTCGTTCAGTCGCCGTCAACGCCGCAAAACTGTGACGTTCGACGAGCACTGCGACGTTCTCGAGTTTCACGTCGAAGAACACGAGATAGGCGAGGACGTCATATCGACCGATGAGGAGTCTGGCGACGACGAGGAGGGCGTACTGCAGCCGATAGAACCTCATCTCCTTCCGGACGCACCGTCTCCCACCAACGAAAGCTTTGACAGCTCGCACGCCGCTAATGACAGTATCACAGGGCTCGTTGAGACTCTCCTGCAAGATACGGATGACCCGCACACCCCGCCTCGCCGCGAAAGCTCCCTCCCTCCCGACACCGACACCGAAGACGGCATTCCCTTCGGGCGCACACATCATTCCGAAAGGCTGAACGCCGCCCACCAGTCAGATCCCATCCACGACGCTTATCCTGGGCCGGAGCCCCTCGGCATGTCAACATCGACCCCTCCCCGCTCCCGATCTACGTCTCCCATTATCGATGTTGGATCGCCTTCCCGCAGCTTTAGTGGCACACCGGAACGTCCCAGTGCGAGCGAGCTTGATGAGGATGTACGCATGCTTCCACCTTCTCCCTCTCCTGCTAAACGACCGAGCAAGGCGTTCGGCGTCCCGGGCGAGCATGTCTTGGTACCGAGATTCTCGCTCGAGCAAGTGAAGCTCGGTGGCACAACTTGTAGGTGGCGTACCAATTTTGTTGACTGCGTGCTCGCTTTGACGCGTGAAAAGCCTTCGTAGAGGATCCGTTTTCCGTGCCACACATCAAGGAGGAATCAGTGCCGCCTGAGATCTCGTTTGCGTCTGGCGGCTCGGACGACTGCATGGACCCTGCGAACTTGTCCATCGGACATTCCGAGGTTTCTTTGGAAGGCCTCGACCGTGAACAGACATCGCGCGAGGAAGATGCCACAGACGACGAAGAACTTCTCCCACCACAACCGCCGTTCTTTGCCATGAAGCAGGACGATGGCGTTGTCTCCTCGCGTACGTCGACCCCGCTGGAGCGCAGTGACTCGCACGCGTCAACGGCCCAGGACTTCAACTTTACATCGCCGATTACCTTGATGCGGTCGAGTTCGCCGCGTCGCGAGATACATATGCCGAAAGCCATTCGACCGGGAGACTCGCTCACTCCCGAGAAGATCATGTCTTCGCCCAGGGCATCTCCCAGGGCATCCTCCGCGAACGGCTCGAACACCAGCAGGCCGGCCTCGCGCAGCTGGAGCATGGATCTTGAAACGACGTCTGGCCACCCGCTGCGTGAGCAGACTCCCGGAGAGGTTGAGGACGTTGTACCGCAGAGAGAGGAGGCAACGAATGGCATCGTCCCCGAGGACGACATGAGTATGGACGAAGATCGTCGCAGCAACGCCAGCACGGTCAGCGACCACAGCGTTCGGGAGCCGCCTCCACTGAGCAGGGAGAAGAACTACACCTACGACGGCGTCATGTCCCTCGATCCCAACCCGCAGCCGATCGACCCGCCGCGCCCGAACGTCCTCATCCGTGCGCAGAGCGATGTCGAGGACCGGTCTGTGTTTCAGGGCATCCAGATGGACTTCGACCACAGCACGTTCGGGCTCGGCCAGGACGACATGTTTGGCAGAGCAGGCTCGGCATCCAGCAGGGGCAACGTGCACTTGGGTGACGTGAGCGCGCTGGACAGGCTCATGGAGAACGTCGCGCAGGGGTTACCCGGTGACACGGGTGCGGAGCTCCAGGCGATGCAGGTTGAGGGCGGTGTGAGAGCCCGGCGAACCCAGCTCACCTTCCCTCAGGAAACTGAAGACGGGCAAGCTGACGATGCTGCGATGGCCTCTCCCGTGCGTAAATGCTACTTGCCGTTATTCTCGTGGCGCTGACTGCCTATTCATAGACGCGAACGACCGTGAACAGCGCGCCGCCGCCTCCGCCCCCAAGGAGGCTATTCGTGCGCGGGAGGATCTGATCAAGGCGAAGAAGCGCGAGGCAAAGCGCAAGGACGAACTCGCATCGCTGGGACACTCGACTCCCAGTGCCGTACAGGCGAGGCGTGCAGGTCGCCCGAGCAGGCGCAGGAGTATGAGTACGGGCGATGCAGAGGATTTGCTCACGCGGACACCAGCGGCTCAGCGCCGAGCGGCTGCGCTGAGGTGCGAAGGCCTCCTCGACGATCTGAACATGGCGCAGGAGGACGATCCGCTTGCGGACAGTATCAACCGGGAGTTGCGCAAGCTCGAGGATCCGACCAAGAGCGTACGCCGTGCATCGTTGAATTTCCGCAACGGTACACTGACTGCTTTTCAGAAGTATCACATTCGTCAACATCAGGAGACCATCTACGCAAGTTCCGATGCGGAGCAGATCTCTCATGTAGGCAACGCAGGTGACGTCAACGGGGGAAAGGCTTGGAGGATCGTGAAGCGGCCCTCCGACATGGTGGGATGCTTTGCTTGCTTTTGACGTAGCTTTGTTTTGACATGAATTGTCGCAGAACGAATACGCGAGGCAACTCAAGGAGCTACGTGCGCAGGACAAGTCAGGAAAGGCACACGGCAAGGTGTTCGTCAGAGGTAACGAGCCGTCGCTGTGTGTCGATTGCAATTATCTGACCCATCTGCTCGCCTGTCCTTAGTGACCGGTCTAAAGGGGGTTCAGGTGCCTCTTCCGCGGGAGCCAACCATCATAACGTGTACGCTGAACAACGGCATCCACTTCGTCACCACTCCGGAGTGTCGCTTGGGCAAGGATTGTCGTATCGAGCAAGAATTTGAGCTGTGCGTAATCCACTTGTCAGAAAGTTATCATGCTGATGGTTTCGCGGGCGGCGATAATCAGAATCGAGCACAGCAAGCTCGAGTTCACGCTTACGATCAAAGTTCGACGTGACCCGCATGTGGTGGCGCAGTTCAAAGCAAACACTCCGCCACCTCCTCCCGCTCCATCCGTCGCTGCTCGCCCTGTTCCGCCCCCCTCCAAAGGCGGAATGCTGAATTTCTTCCGCTCTTCGTCGCCGAAGAAGCCTGCCAGGCCAATGTCTGCCCCCGCTGTGCCTGTACCGGAGTTCAAGCTCGTTAATAACTTGGCCCGCTACCTCAAACCTGACGGCACACTAGCTCGTGCCTTCATTTCCTTCCGTGACATCGCCCATCGATGCGATGCAACACGTTTTGAGGTCGCATATCCTCTGATCGGGCAGCGCCTCGAATCACGGACATCCACCCGGACTTTCCAGGTGGGCGAGATTATGCTGCAGATTTTCCGGCTACCGCCTCTGCCTGGCATTCCATCTGAGCAGCTGCCGCAAAGCCTAGATGAGTGCCACAAGGGCTTACGCCATTGCAACTGGCACAAGCAGACGTATTTCGAGGGCACGTTGACGCAGTCTGGAGGCGATTGTATGGTGAGTTCTCGAGCAGTCTCGTTGGACAGGTGCTGACGGACTGATTCTAGTCTTGGCGTCGACGGCATTTGAGACTGGTCGGCGCGAACCTGGTTGCGTACAACGATGTCACGAAGAAGGTAACGGCAACTATTGACCTGCGCAAAGCTGTGTCGGTGGAGGATGACGACGTGGCGAAGAACGCTCTCAGTCCCCAGTCGGGAGTGAGCAACCGCAGTCGACATGTAGACGAACTTGACATTCCATATGGTGTTGAGCGGTCTTTCCGGCTTGTTTTCCTCCACGACCAAGAGATCACCTTCTTCGCTGACACGGAGGAGGAGAAGAGCAGATGGTATGTGTTCTACTATCAAGGGTACAAAGCATCTCACACGCAGTAATGCAGGGTTGAGACACTGCGAGCTCTTGTGGGGCGGGTGCCGCAGAATCCACTGTGGGCGGAGATGTTGTGGCAGAGACAAGAAGCTGGGAAGCACACACAGGGCCATGGTGTTCTTGCACTACATCATTAAGTGCCATGACTTGTCCCTTATCCTATCTATAGCTTTCGACCTTCACTGTTCTGTGTTAGTAGCTTCATTGCCCAAGCTGTCTATTATATGACATTATAGGTGTAGATTGTAGCAGTTGCATCTGATGTGACTTACACCAATCACTTAGTTGATGTCAATGTACATGAACTATTGATCTTTATAATAGTCATGAATTTGCTAAGGACTCAACAGCTGTATTCTGCCTCAATGTGTGTGTGCACTTAACATCTGTTTTGTTGAGTAAATCTGATGCCCAATCTTCCATATTGCAAAAGAGTCAGACAGTGTTTGCCAAATTGGGCAAGTGATCAAAAACCTAAGCAAAAGAGCTGAGATCACTTGAAAAGGGAAATTTGTCAGCATGCTGGTGAATGGGAGTGCTTCAAAACCCCTTGAGCAACTGCATCAGTTGATAAACCATTATTATGAGGCATCTTGAATGTACATTTCATATTTTCTCTTTGATGACATTCTTGCTATTTTGCAAATTAGTTGGTGATGACATGTTTTACACATGTTTTGCACAACTACAATTCACAATGTTCTGTCCTGCATAAGTCATGAATGTGGCCATGGATGCCCATACTTGTATAGATATTCTTGATGTACTTGACAAGGAGATTTGTGCCTCACATGTAGGAACTGGAACCCTGTGTCAGACAAGCTACTGAGTCTATCAGGATCAGAGTAGGTATGAGTACAATGAACATCTTACTTCAGTTGTGTAGGATACCCAACTGAGGAAAGAGAGAAGAGTGGGTGGGAAACAAATGTGACCACCGGTATCATGTGTGGCAGGTGGGGGATCACACTGTGTCCCAACACCACAGTTAGTTTGTCAAAAGCTTGAGGTTATGCAATGCTGTGCACAAGGGGCATGCTCAGCACAGATGCTCACCTAGGCATGGAAAAAGAGCTGCAAATGAACTTGGAATATGTACCCATGATATAGCTTGCACTATGGCATGCACCCCAGGTCTATTTTGGTGGCAGTATGCTGTTTTACAACATTGCAGGCCAGTGTCTTGATACTCAAGCAATTTTAATGGGTGCTTGTACTACAATACCTACCCAAATGCAAACTTACATGGCATTACCAATCATTGGAGTTTGCACAAAGTGCAAACAAGAGGCAAGCCACTTGCACCACATGCTGCATACATTATGACTCCTGAGGTATGAAGGAATCATTCTTATGACTGGAGGGAATGTAACACTTAGTGTGGAGCCCAATGTGGCAGGTTTTTCCCTCAGCACATGTGACTGTTTGAGTGCCAGATAAGCAGAGATAAGGAACAGGTACTATGCTATCATTAGCTGAGTTTCAATTTACAGACTCCCAGATGCCATAGATCCCTGCATGTTATTTTCAGCTTGTAGGGCTTTGCAGTAAGGGCAGTAAATGTGAAACAACACTTGTACATATGCCTTTCCATCACTTGCCATGGTCAGTACACTGTGAACAAGCACTGAAATACCTAATTTGGACCTCCATACCTGTGTGCATGGTGCATTGCATGAGAATCAATATTGTGAGATTTTTCCAGCTCTAGTAAGAGTCCAGAGAGTGCTGCTGACCACATTAGGCAAGCCATCAAAGAACTCAGCATGGGGAGCTGAGATTGAATGATTCCCTTAAAAGGCAAGGTTTGTCACTGGTTCAACCAGTGACAGTGCTCCAAAATCCCTTTTGGGTGAGCTGAGTTGCACACAAATGCAGGGCTGCATTCATCTACAAGTCTGCTTTGGCAACAGGCACTTAATGGGTGCTTAGTAAGTGATCTAAGTGCAGACTGTTACTGTCCTTAACTGGGGTTGTATAGACTCAGAAAAAAGCGGAATATTCATACAATATTCAGAATGAACCAGGCAACATGCTTATAGTCTTCTGTGATACAATTGTTGCATCAGCTAGGGCAGTATACTCAATATCAAGGTGAAATTCACATTCAGGAACTCATGCAAGCCTATTACCAAGCTTCAGGCAGTGTCTCTGCAGCACATGCAGCACAGAAAGCTTGACATCATAGTAGCATGAATACATATGTATGGATGGCCATTATGTATCCCCAGATTGTGTCTATGTGCAAGATAAAGCCTGTCATAGTGGAACTGCCATATAGAGTAGGTCTCCTACCCAAAGAGGAATTAGGGCAAGAAATGGGGTGTATGGAGCCCACAAAAATACAGAAAATCTCTCAAATATATGGAAGCACCAGGGAGAAGTATATGAGTGCTTAGGATTCTCATGGACATCAATACATTGTGTAGATGGACACCAATCTATTAAAAGAGGCCCAAATGGCTCAGTGTTGCTGCTTTTGGCTGTATTACAGTATCAGCGGAGCTGTACAGTGTCAGAGCCACATATATACATGGTCACATGCATATGGAACAGATCTGAGGCACAAATAGGCACTGTGACATCTGCAGAGGCACATGTGGATTTTTTTATTTCGCATTTTCTGGACCAGCCAGCCACTCTAGCTACTCAATAATGATAGTGTATACTCTCTGAATGAAGGGCTATCAGATAGGTATACTATGTGCACTACAATTTGTTACTATGGACTATGGGGCAGATTTAAATGTGAGCACTAGCAGCAGTGTGCTGCTTGGTTGCCAGTCATGTGATATGCTCACCAGTTGCCATATGGGGTGCCACTCGAAGCCTTTCTTGGGCCCTCACCCCAGGACAAAGCACACCACAGCATCTGTTTGGTGATGTTGATGCAAGTCACACCATCTGAGAGTCTGAAATTGTTGAACTCTGCTTACTGACCATAACAAATGTTGACTATACATGACAAGCTGAGGGCAAATGACTGTACCTGTGGGAAGGAACTGTTGCATTGGGTGCCACTGGAAGTGTTTCAGGTCCATCCATCACAAGAATGATAGTGTCACATGAGCTACTTAAAATACCAATGAAGGCTTATGAAGGCATGAGACAAACCTTCACTGAGATCATGCAGCCTACATTGGCTGCTCTGACTCCAAGCCACTCAGAACCTGCACACCAGCATGAACCCTTTGTATTTGACTCAGGCTTAATATCTATTACATGCCCACATTATTTCATTCGGTACATAGTGATGACATCTGTGACTGGGTCTGTTTGGAAGAGCTTGAGCCCAATGGCAAAGAGAGTGATGTCAATAGGAAAGTTGTTTCTCTGTGTTCACTGGGTGTTTAGGTGTACACAAGCTTATACAGTTTTTTTGTGGGAAACCAAAGGTTCACTATAGGTGTTTAGGAGTGTGTATGGGAGTTGGGAGTATTTTTATATGTTTTCTGGGATGGTTCAAGATATACTGAGACAATACTTCCAAATGAAGACTTGCTCAGTGAGAGTGATAGCATTTAGTAATGTGCTATGAGACAAACTACTGATTGTTGGAACTGAAGATACTATCAGAGGTCTCACACTGTGTGAGATACTGCCTCAAATAGTAACTGATTGACTTAGAAAGGTGACTGCAGATCTCACACCAGATGTCTGAGAGGGTACTACTGGGATTGCATGTCTTTGCCTGCAAAAACACAGGACTTTATGTACACTTTGTGAACTGCTTAATAAGCAGCTGAGTAAGATAATGAGTAAGCAAGCTCTTAGATTAACCAATAAAATCCTATCATGTGATCAATATCATCCAACTTGCCAACCAAACCCATGATTCCATCCATTGTGGCCTGATCTCCAGTAAATATGAATGCTCTTGGAATTGCTGACAAAGCACAATAAAAATGAGTAAGTGCTGCTGAATGTCATGGACTGGATCTAGGCACTCAGCTGACTTTGATCTGAGTTCAAATCTTCAGCCACTGGTCTCTAATGTGCATACACACCACCACTGCAAACCACACTCTATCCACACTTGACCACCCTATGCTGCCTTCCCATGACATTCTGTTCAAACATCTTCTTGTTGGGACATGTGGGGTGAGGTCACTGATGGGGAGGGTGCCTTAGTGTGTCATTGCTAAACTTTCTCTCCCTTCCTTCTCTAACCCTTTCTTTTCTCAGCAGCAGGCTCAACAACAATGGCCCACCTCATTGGTTCTCTGCCTGTCTTTGCTGGCACAACATTATATGCCATTTCTTATTTTCCTTGTTCTTCAATGAACATATGTCTTTTAGATGTGTTGAAGAATGGCCTGAATGGCCTGGCTGCTACAAAGTGGTCCAAAGGTACTATGCAGATAGGATGTTTGTCTTGCATACCACCTTTGTTTCTTTTGAATTCAATCTCCCTGATCCAGCCCTTGACAATCTTTTGGCCCATTTTGACATGGTAGAGCAATGTGACCATCTCATTTAGCTTTGTTGTTGTCATCCTGTTGTGACACTCTCACATTCAATATCATTTGGTCTTTCCATTGGCCATTAACACATGCAAAATGATATGGATGTGTGACAGCAAGTAGCACAATCTATGTGACCATGACTTTGCTATCATACAATCCACCCATGCAATATGTCCAATATGTCCCCACCATTGAACACATTTATGTGCCAATTGCGGAGTTATCACACTACTTGAAGGTTATGGTTGGCATGCTCTTCACATGCCATCTTGCAGACACCAATATTAGTTGAGAATGCTTTGGGGCTAGGTATCATGTGATATTATGTAACATCCACATCAGAAGCAACTGCAGAACCTCTCCCAGGATAAGCACATTCTCATCTCAGGCCCCCATGGGTGCCCTGCTTGTAACTGAGCACTGGACATGCATCATTGTCATCTTCAGACACCTGAACTCCCCTTGGTGACCACTGACAGGTGTTACAATGTGCAGACAAAATTGTATGCACTTTGTCTTCACTCACACTGGAGCCCTCATGTCCATGCATCACTGCTTGTCTCTCCATCCCCCATTCCTCAGCCTGATTGCAAACACTTGTGTGTTGGCTGCCCTCTCTCTGAGTTTCCTAAGTTAATTATGCCAGCACTTGATCCAACAAAGTGTGTCCTGGTCCATTGTTGACAACATGCCTTGTAGTAATAATTTGGAGGAGGAGGGTGAAATGGACATTCCCCTGGCCCTTCAGAAGAACATGAATGCTGGCTTCTACTACTTGTATGCACACATCAACCGACACCTGTGTTGTGCTGACTGGCTCTGTGGTTTTCTGTGGGCAGCAGGAACAACACAGAAAACAACAACTGGTCAATGGAACCTCACAAGAGAATCATTAACACTGCAATGTGAGTTTAATACTTTGGTTGTCCATGTCTTTGTCAATTGTCAAGGCTAACTGTCACCCTGGTGTGAACAGAGACCACAAGGAGCTGGACTGCACACTCACTGGTGTGACAAGCCCTTCAATCTCAACATCATCCCTCTTAGCTTTACCAAGGATGAGCCAACAGACCAGATGGAGGTGCCATTCATAGCATGCACAGCCTCTGCAGACTGGAACATGATGGAATGGACCACTGTGGATGTGGACAATGACATTGTTGTTGAGTGTGACAATCAGGGCCTGCACTGGTGAGGTGGGCTGCACTATCTTGACTGTAGTATGTTCATGCCTTGCATGCATGGCCTTCCCATTGCCTTGCCACATGCAAACTTGGTTCTAGAACCCTGTGTGGAGAGCCCAAACATTGACCTGTGGTCCTCACAGGTCCACAATCCCTTTTCACATCAGATGCAGCCCACTGCTTGTCAGCAAGGGGTTTGCACATGAATGATGACCCAAGCTCTCAGTGATGCATGGGATTGCTTGAGTGCACCCCACTCTGTGCACACAACCCTCACCAGCCAACCAGGCTTGCTTCCCCACAACCACCTGAGAATGTTGCTAGAGAACCCCAGCATCTCCTGTGAGCTTTGTGTGGGAACATCTCTTTGTGGTGAACTTTGACAACATACCTCTGAATGTTTGTGCTGGAAAGTGAGCAGATGTCCACTTTAGTCAGGCTACATGTTATACTCACCATTTGGCAGTCGAGTCTCCTGTATCAGATCATCATTCAGACTATTGCACAATCACTTAGCACAGACACTCAGCTGTCACTGCAGCAGCATCTTGTGGGATTTGAGTTGGAGGTGTGTGTTGATCATATGAATATGCAACTGCTGCCTAATATTAAACATAAAAAATCAGAATGATAAAACATATTGTTTTATGACCTGGCAATATGTTGCAGGCTTTTCTGGAGGTGTACAATTGGACAACCTTCCCCATCTCAACTATGCTGGCCAAGGTGTACTCAGACTTTCAAATGGCAATCAGCAAAGGGAATATCATCCCTCCAATGCAGACTGAGCATGTTGCAATTCTCAATTGATGTCTTGTGTATGCATACACTGGCAGCAGAAAGATCCTCATGAAGTTCCCAATGGACCTGCTCCTGATTACCTGCCATCTGCACCATTCAATGATTCCACAGTTCATTCTCATCGAATCTGGAGTTTTGCATATCAATACTGAAACCTTGGAATGATTATCAATGATAATAGGAACCTATCCAACTGGGAAGAAATGCAGAACAATGGCCTGGCAGGCTCCACACCAGATGCAATGGGCAATATTCTGGCTCCTGTTCCAAAATGAAGAAAGCAAGATGGAAGAGCAGCAGAGTGGCAGCCATTATTGAATGTGAGAGTGTCACGACAGGATGACAACAACAAAACTAAATGAGATGGTCACATTGCTCTACCATGTCAAAATGGGCCAAAAGATGGTCAAGGGCTGGATCAGGGAGATTGAATTCAAAAGAAACAAAGGTGGTATGCAAGACAAACATCCTATCTGCATAGTACCTTTGGACCACTTTGTAGCAGCCAGGCCATTCAGGCCATTCTTCAACACATCTAAAAGACATATGTTCATTGAAGAACAAGGAAAATAAGAAATGGCATATAATGTTGTGCCAGCAAAGACAGGCAGAGAACCAATGAGGTGGGCCATTGTTGTTGAGCCTGCTGCTGAGAAAAGAAAGGGTTAGAGAAGGAAGGGAGAGAAAGTTTAGCAATGACACACTAAGGCACCCTCCCCATCAGTGACCTCACCCCACATGTCCCAACAAGAAGATGTTTGAACAGAATGTCATGGGAAGGCAGCATAGGGTGGTCAAGTGTGGATAGAGTGTGGTTTGCAGTGGTGGTGTGTATGCACATTAGAGACCAGTGGCTGAAGATTTGAACTCAGATCAAAGTCAGCTGAGTGCCTAGATCCAGTCCATGACATTCAGCAGCACTTACTCATTTTTATTGTGCTTTGTCAGCAATTCCAAGAGCATTCATATTTACTGGAGATCAGGCCACAATGGATGGAATCATGGGTTTGGTTGGCAAGTTGGATGATATTGATCACATGATAGGATTTTATTGGTTAATCTAAGAGCTTGCTTACTCATTATCTTACTCAGCTGCTTATTAAGCAGTTCACAAAGTGTACATAAAGTCCTGTGTTTTTGCAGGCAAAGACATGCAATCCCAGTAGTACCCTCTCAGACATCTGGTGTGAGATCTGCAGTCACCTTTCTAAGTCAATCAGTTACTATTTGAGGCAGTATCTCACACAGTGTGAGACCTCTGATAGTATCTTCAGTTCCAACAATCAGTAGTTTGTCTCATAGCACATTACTAAATGCTATCACTCTCACTGAGCAAGTCTTCATTTGGAAGTATTGTCTCAGTACATCTTGTACACATTGTTAAACTAATGGATAATCATTGCTGTTCAGCAAGAATGCTCAAGTTTGGACAATCCTGGAATGGAGATGACCACATGATTCCTTCAGGTATGAAATCCATGAGTAAACCAAGGTAAATTGCACCCAATATGCCCCGCTGCTTTGGTGACCTTTTTGGGATTTGAATTTAATTCTCATCAAAACAACTGGAACAAGCCTAGTCAGGAACATGACAGTGAGTACTTAGCACCCTTTGGACTGCAATTGGGATGTCTCATGTGGGTCCAGAAAATCCACAAAAGCACACTGCAACATGCAGCAACATCAAATAAATCAGCAGGTCTCATTGCAGTGCTGGTAAAATTGAGACTTGCTGGGGAGAGAGGGCCATAGCTGGCAGTACGATCCCTTTGGTAGGATACATGTCAATTTATGAACAACTTCAAGCTGCCCACATCAGAAGTTATGCTTGGAAAGACTGCTAGTATATTGTCTATGCATAGAGTACTGACATATCTTCCACATTTTGCACTTCAGAGTAGCCTGCTAATTGGATAGGTTGTTGTAATATGAGGATCATAGCTTGAAATCATGAGCAACATACCAATTGAGTAAGTTATTATATATTCATATGAGACTCTCTGTTGCTCCGTTGAGAACACAGACATTATGGATCTGTTTCTTACTTGGTAAATTGCCAAGTTGCTTATCAATATGATCTGAATACTAATGAACAGTGTTACTGGTTTGTATTGATAGTAACATAGAGAAAATAGCTTGGGAATGTTGCAAAGAAGTAAGGAGAGCCTCTAGATCAACTAGAACTCAAGGAAGGGGAATCTGGGGGGTTGACTACAGTAACCACTACTCAGTTGGGACTTGCTGTCAGTGCTGTTGTACAAGTATTAGCCCTTGATCAGAGAAATTCTGATACCAAAGGATGTCTTTCAGTAGATTGTTAATAGTACTTCCCCAAGTACAAACCAATCAACAGTGGAGGATGGAACCAATATACAGAGGAGAAGTATACCAGTAAGGAATTCTGAAAAAGGCCTGTCAAGAATTGATGTGTTATACAAGGAATACAACCAAAGAATGTGCAGTTTGCTCTCACCATAAGTGAACAGTTACCAGACACTGACCAGTAGTACAAAGCCATACTAAGGTATGTTACTGGATTGGAGCTCAGCTCCTGAGTCAATAGTAATGGGCTCATGTACAATGTGAAGCAATGTATCACCATAGTAAGTGCCATCAAGACTGATAGAGTCATGGGCAGGATTGATCACTGATGAATTGAAGGTACATAAGAGTACAGAAGCAAGTGGTAGATGAGATAAATGTTTGGACTTGCTCATAGGGATGCTCCTTGTGTGCATTTATGCACAGCCTTTTAGTTACATAAAATACTTCATAGAATCCTACAAAATAGTAGAAGACTCAGTACACCACTTTCCAAGGCCATTCAAGATGCACAATAAGCTCACAGGCTCATTGTAAGGCAAGGGTAGATGTGCCAATAATTCTCACTGATCATCAAGGATGTGCTCTGTGATTCATGACACACCACTTGCAGGTTGTCCTGAAACACTAGCACAGCCTTATGAACACTAGTCACTCATAGATTGCCTGCCAGCTGGGATAATATATCAATAGATAACATAGTCTGAGCTAATAGAACCCCAGTAATATCTTTCAAAGCATCTGGTCACAAGGGGTCTAAGGAGAGCACTAGAAACCTGGTAATAGTCCAGTCAGAACATACACCAATAGGTGCCACAAAGAATAACAATGTGGGAAAAAAAGATCACTTAAATCTGGTCAGAAGGCATTGTGAACCCCAAATGAAGTCCATTAAAAGGATCTAGAATAAAGATAACAAAGCCCAGGAGTGATAACAATTCCTGCTGCCTATCCTATTCAAAGACCATATCTATGGAATTTCTTGTGTAAAAAGTTTTTTAATGCCTTGTCCCTAACAACAGACTGCATACTAAGACTTGCACATGGGCCTTTCCTGGGTATTCTAGTAATGCCTACTATCAATGGCCATGCTCTCTGATCATAAGTCCAAGGATTTCTATATCTTCAGACATACTCCCAAGATAATCACCAGTGTCCTTTTCTGGCTGACTGTTCATTATTTTGTGTGCACATACAATGTATGGTACTATATTTGGATTACACACTATATTTTTCATGTTGACATTCCTTGGGCATGGCAGATACCACCCAGGATCAACTGCCAAATGGTGTACTGGTAGGCACACTGCCACATATTTCCAATGCTGTTCAAATATCACACATGTTCACACCTGGGTCTAAAGTGTTATATCTCCACTTTCCATATAACATGAAAGGACCCAACATGAGTAGCTGATATTTTATCATCACATGTAAAAGGAAACAGCTGCAGCAAATGAGAGTACTCCCAAAGTCATATTGTTGACTAGAGATCCATAAAAGGACACCCATATATTGGCTCAGAAGTCCATTGTAATATGGCCTCTTCACTGTTGCTTAGTAAGCAATGCAAGTCTGCATTATTTCCATGGCAACCATGACTTCTTCTGAGCCCAATCAGGAAGAAATCACAGCATACACTGCAATATGAGTGATAGTAGACATTGCACAAACAGACACCACTGTCAATACATTTTTGCCCATATGAACAAGCCAAGAGCTGCCTATTCTATCTTCACATACCAAGGGCCATTGCATGAGAATAGGATGATGGTAGTGCGTACAGACATTAGATATGCTCCAGGCAAAAATTATATGAGCAATTAACAACCAAGCATAGCACCATCATACTGTATAGTTGGCACTGCTTCATATTGACACAATCAGTCAAAGACATGCTTATACTGGACTGGGACAATAGAGCTGCAGACATCAGGCTGTGAACTCTGCATTAGCACATCTGAGATGTACTGTCATGCATTGGCCTACAACAGTCAGCACAATATGATGTCATGGGATCATCTGATTTTATCTCATTTCCTACCATTTATCTAGCATTGCAGAGACCATCAAAGCATTTGATCACCTATGTGTGGTGTCCCTACTTTATGACATTGCTAGCCTATAGACTTTCTAGCAACAGTAGTAAATGCACAACACAACTTGTACAATGTCTTTCTATCACTTTCTAGGATCAGTACAGTGTCATAAAGCTCTGTGAACCCATACTATGGATAGCTATGCCATTCACATGTGAGACAGAGCCAATATTACATACTCAGCATTAACTGTGGCCTTTGTGCCACAGGTGTTCACCATTTTCTGCATATGCCATTGCCTGCCCAAGGGTTTAGACATGAGCTAATCACTACTTATAGCAAGCAGTACAAGGTGAATGGAATCATACAGAATATTCCCTTGTTTTATCCGCATTTTCTGAGCCCAGACACAGCAGATAACTCGGACTTTCCATTTTGAGAAGGTCAGGTACCACATATGGCAGGTTTCATTCAGGTCTCATATAGCCACACAATCCATAGGCAGTTGGCAAGCATCACAGGAAACACAAACAAAGTGAAAGAACCAGTGTGTACAGAGGCATATGTATTTTATTTCGCTTTGTGAATGGTGGGTGCCATGTTTATATGAATCCATGGGAAGGCATACTATGTACAGCCTTTCTGACATCATATACATGACTGGGAATATTCCCAATTGTTTTTGATTTTTTGGGAGACCATAGCACAGCAAATACATTGTCACTAATGAGCTTGTGGCTTGCATTCAAACTCAGCCCAATAGCCTGCCTTTGCAGGGCCTATTGAAGAGTTGAACTGAACAGAATAGCCTAGGATCCTGTCTGGAGCTGCCAGTCCCTGAGAATTCCAGGTGATAATGGTGCTTACAAGATGGACCAAGACTCATTGAAAGAGTGGCTTGTATTAGGCTATGCATGGGAAACTCTGCATTATTATATGTTTTCTGCCATATGGCCTCAACAGTCAACCCAATACAAATCCATAGTACTATCTAATTTTTCTCTGATTTTCCTGCTATTTATCCAGTCCTGCAGAGGCCATGCATGGCCAACTTCCCAAATGGGCAGGGGACTAACCATATATGGCAGTTTTGTATGTTTGATATCCTCCACCTCACAGAGCCCATACACGTGGAACTGTCTTGTACAAGCATCATACACACACCAACATTTGCTTATATCCCCAGTATCACTTGCCAAGGTCAGTACTCTGTGAAAAACAACAAGAACACCAAATCTGGGCACCCCTGTCAGTACTCAAGGGGCATTCCATGGAGAAGCAATATTTTGGGACTTTTCCGCATTTAATGGGGTTCTAGTAAGAGCTCAGTTAGTGTGGCTTGAAGCCATCAAAAAACTCGGCATGAAGAGCTGAGACTGAAAGATTACTTTAAAAGGGAACATTTGTCACCATTTCAGCCAATGGGAGTGCTCCAAAATCCCCTTTGAGTGACCGGAGTCGTCGACAGGCCGGAATTCCGGCCTGTCGACAACTCCGCTTCGGCAACGGGCGCTCAATCGAGTGCTTAGTAAGCAATGTAAGTGCACACTGTTACTGCAGCACAATTCACTTGTTTTGGGCTCAAGAAAATGCGGATTAATCAGACAATATTCCAGGATATATGTGAAGCATCCCTGAGCATTTTTACAAGTGGAGAAGATTCCACTATATGGTCATTCAGTGCTGAGACATCATCACATGCATGTTATTACCATTTTTCCCCACCAATAGCTGTGCTGTGCAACTTCCAGACACATCCATGCATTGTAAACTATGCACATAGCTATACCGGTCATAGGCAATGTATTTCAGAGACAACAAGCCATTCATATCTGCACAGTCACTTGTGATTCTCTAAATGTTGTCCTTTGTGTTTCTCTGTTTCCTGACTTTCAAACAATTGGGCAAGTCATACTAGTCATATATTGTGGGGGCCTCCATACAAGATGAACTGCCTTCAATTACAAGGCAATACAGATGAGTCTGATTACACATAATATTCCCTGATTTTATCTGGATTTTCTGAGCCCAGACTGAGCAGGTTAAGCAAAATTACCATTTTAGGAAGGTCAGCTACCCTATTTAGCAGGTTTGAGATGTCAGAGAATCTGTGGGCAGCATATAGGCTTCAAAAGAGAGACTTTTGAGGTGAAAAGGGATGCACTCATGTGCACAGAGGCATTTGCATTTTTTTTTGTTTTGTGAATTGTGCCATGACCAGTGAAGGTAATGGGCAAGTCACAGCAGCTATAGACTCTATGACATCATACCTATCACAGAGATTATTTTGGGAATTTTCCGCATTTTAGTGAGGCCACAGTACAGCAGGTACAGTGCCACTAAGGAGCCTGTGGCTGAGATTCATACTCAGCTCAAAACCTCGGCAGCCTGCCTGATTAGGGCAGAAAAGGGCTTGTTGCACCAATCAGAGCAGCTCGGCATCCTTCTCGTGCCGTTCGGAGGTGCAACCGTGCCAAATTTCCGCACGGTTGCACCTCCGAACGGCATCTGGGCGCTTAGTGGGCGCTTAGTAAGCGATGTAAGTGCGGACTGTTACTGTGCTTAAGAGAGCTTGTTTAGACTCAGAAAAAAGCGGAAAATTGAGACAATATTCAAAATGATCCAGGCAATGTGAATAAAGCTGTATATTGCATGGGTTTGACATCAGATCAGATAGCATTCTCAATAACCTGGTAAGATGGTTGCTGTGGCCCCAGTGAGCTTATATAAGCCTGCTACTTCACTCTTGGAACTGCTCATGTACTGGACAACCCTATAAGATGGTAGTGTAAGTACACATTCAGGTATGTATCCCTAGATTGTGTCTGTGAGCAAGACAAAGCCAGTGGCTGCATAATTGCCATATGAAGTATATTGCCTTCCCAAAGAGGAATCATACACAAACAGGGGCATGTAGGGCTCAGAAAAATGCAGAAAATCTATGAGATATACAGACACATCAAAGACAAGTGTATGATTGCCTTGAGCTGCAATGGTCACCATTAAACTTTATGCAAGGGCCATAATATGGCAAAAGATGCTCAGATTACCCATTATAGTCCTTGTTACCTGTATTACAGAAGCTGCTGAGCTGTACACACTGTCTAAACCACACATATCTATCACAGTGTACATATGGAACATATTTGAGTCATACACAGGTACTTTGAATCTTCAGAGGCACATGTGCATTTTTATGTTTTGCATTTCCTGGCCTACCCAGCCACTGTCAGTAAAATTCCTGTATACTCTCTGAATGAAGGGCTATCAGATGAGCATACTATGATTTGTTACTGGCTGAGGCTACAAGTGGTCTACAATATGTGAGCGCTTACCACAGTGAGCTGCCAGGCAGACAGTCACGTGACAGTTTTACCAGTTTCCTTATTGGGGGAACTGCTAAGGTGTTTCATGGCCCTCATATCCATAACAGAGCGCTTAACCACTGCAATTGTTTGTATCTGTTGGTGCAAGTTGCATCGTCTGGGAGTCTGAAATTTCAGACTCAGATAAGTAACCCATACTAACAGTTACTTATCTCTGCTTATTGGGGTGGCTGCAAGTCACGTACATTGTGGGAACAAACTGCCATTTTGGAGGAATTGCTAAGGTGTTTCATGGTGGTCCATCATAAGAACGATACCTTCGTACCTCAGGGATTGTAACTCAATGGATTCACTCACCAGCAGCATGACATTTGGTGCACCATGTTTGGGATGGCCACCTGTGGCCCCTTCAAGGGTAGGTTACTCATAGGTACCTGCACCTACCAGGGCAAAAGGTTCTGAAATTGATGGATAGGCCCAAACTTCATTGTAACAATGGCCAGATGTTGCACTGGAATGTTAGGTGCACCCATTTGGGTGCCTCTGATGCTCTGTGCTTCCTCCCACCATTTTTGTGCATCCACCACTGCACCTCACTTCTCGAGGATGCTGCCAATCAACGGTAAGGCTCAGCGATGATGTGATTCCTCTGGCCATATTGTTGAATGAACTCCAGGTCATCGAGGATGCACTCAAAATCTATACAAAGATGTTTCCCCAAGCTAGGTCAGGTAACCACTTGTGGAAAGAGGTGTTGGACACTTCTGACTGGATGTCAGAGATTATGTCACTCAGGATTGCTGACAGTGTTGACATTGTGGATGAAAAGGGTGTCTGGAGGGCCCATGTCACCACATGCTACAGTGAAGGCATACACATCATGAACCGCTGTGCAACATATTTTGGCTACCTCATTGATGCCATGAACAGGGTCCTCAGCTTGAGCTCCATGGCATAACCCAAGGCACCTGGCAGATCATGCTTTATCAAACCCATCATGGTATGTTGCCATTGTAACATGGCTTCAATCTCACCATGCTGATTCTCTGCAGCTGTTATGACTGTGGGTCACAGTAAATTAATACTTACTATCAGAATAGTACCAAAACCCTTTCCAATTAATAGAGAATAAGAGTTGAGAATGAAGCTCTATTACAGAGGAGTAGTAATAGAATGTAGTATCTTGGAAAGTCTTTCCGAGACAAGGGAACAACTTCACACAAGAGTTATTGAAGTAAGACACTACTGATGTAAGCCTGACTCCTTGAACATTCTTTATCAACCTTACTGAACCCTTACTAGTAGCATGAAGCAATACTAAGTAAGGGAATGTTAGTTCCTAATACTCAGTGAGGCTATGAATATTAGACTAACCTAGTGCATAGCGTGGGTGTACCCATGGGTGTCTCAGAGCATACCCATACCCATACCCACATGGGTTGCATACCCATGCCATGGGTATGGGTTTTGCATGGGTATTATGAGTACCCATGGGTATGGGTAATGTTATGGGTAGTCCTATGTGCAGTTCATGCTCAATGGCTTGCAAGATATGATGACACTTATTGTGCAGAGGCCAGAATATCAATCAGGCACTGTACAGTTGGTGAATTCTCATCATAAATTGATGCTATGTGCAAGACCAAGGATGAGCACCCCTCAGACCAGTTCACTGACTGTGTGGTCAATCACAACAGTGGGAGTTTCCAGTTTTTGTCCCACATACATGCAAGAACAATAGAAAGATGAGTGGGTATGGGAGGGGTCAAAGCAAGGTTTGGTGTATCAAAGTCAAACATAGCAATACACAGGGGTGTACCTTTTTCCAAGTTGTAGACTTGTAGTGTTGTTGCATGTCATGCTCACTTGTTAAACTGCAATAGAATGGGCAAGTGTGTTGCCTGAAGTAAGAACTGAAGGGCAGGTAATACAGGATAGGCAAAGATGAACAACTGACAAAAAGGGAAAACAATGTAAACAAGGCACAAAGATCATGGAAGCAAGGTATGTATTACAACTCATAACTCTGGTGGTTACACAAGTGTGTCATAACAGTACAAATAGCTACACAGACCCACAAGAACTGAGGAATGAAACTAGCAAGGTTGTATACATCAATAGATCTTACATATTTTACCAAATATGAACAGTGAGGCAATGGGCAGAGCCTTATAACATGTGCTGTTTACATATAGCAGTATCACAGGTCAACAGTCAGCAGATAAATATACCTCAGACTCAACAACTACACAACTGAATCACAGGAAAGATGTAGCAGTGCTCCATCAATACCAGCAGTGTCTTTCACATATAACAGCCTGTGAGAAGAGAGTCATATCAGGATTATTAAGCAATATCATCACAGGATCCCCACATTTCATTACTTTTTCACCAATATAGCATCAATAAGGGGCAAGGCCTGTCAATGACTATGCCAAAAGGCAGTTTCATTGAGCTTAGCTTGCCAATTGTTAAGTGGTGCATATAGGCCCTATGTTGAGAAGGTTTGTCATCTGAGTGGTCATGTGGCCGCTGTCAATACCATTCCATGAGCACCTTGAATTTATTGAATTGACCAACAAGGCATGAACACTACCTCATAGGTATGTACTGCTGGTGCGACAAGCATAAAGGCCCATCTCAAAGTGTTTGTGACATAGCAATCATGCTGATTTCTTTTCCATCAGGATCCCTTGTCACAGGTGACCAACTAAGCATTACACAGTATTACCAGCTGTCTAACAAGGACAGCTTTAAAGTAAGTAGGATTCAGTATGGTCACATTGTTTGGTAGAGCATTCCAGCTACACCATACTGACAAACACATGGCACTGCAGTAATCATTGTGCATTGAAAAGGTTAGTTGAGCTTTCTCCTAATTCTTCATTTGAGCCACAACAGCACATACACTGCAATGCACATTAGATATTTCATTTGCTTATTTGATGGCCTCAGCAATCTGTGTATTTGATTATAGCATATCAATATTGGCAAAAGCCATGTCATGCATGGTCAATGAGTCTTGAGGGAAAAATGACTGGTGACTTTACCATACTGCCACTATTGCAAAATACTCTCAAGCAAGCTTCAGAATGGTGACACCCTAAATGCTAGCATACTATGAGAGTGACACAACACTGAATACCTGGCTAGGAATTAACATTGATTACTGCCAGTGGATAAGCACTGCAGAAGTCCATGAGTTTCATGGGTACATGGGTCAGATTTTGGCTACCCATACCCATACCCATGCATACCCATACCCATGACCCACATGGGTTACTCATACCCATGCAATGCACTAGACTAACCAGATGTTGTACAGTGCGAAGCTATGTACTACCAAGATAAGAATGACTTCAGATGTGTTCTGGATATGAGTAGATGATGGAAGATGTATTTAGGGGATGAGAACACTGTCCTTATATACATGAAGAGGTTTCTAGAATATTCTATGCCTAATGGCCTGCACATGTACAATTGCTGTGCAACAAAGCTATTCCTTCATTGCCTTGAAGTCATGGTAAACACATGTCTGCCTGATCACTGAAGTCTCAACACAGCTTTACTTCGGCAAAGTCTTGGACTTCCCTTTATTAGCTCACAAAGTGTTTACTCCTTTCAGAATACAGTCTGGTATTCTGTAAAGTCATTGTTCTCTGGAAAAGGTATACACTATCATGCTCACTTAATTCCGAGAACAATAGCTTTCAGCTAATTCCAACAATTGAGTTTGGAATCAAGGTATAAGAAGAGCACTTCTTTGGAATATCCATAACAGCAGCCCCATGATGGTGATTCCCCTGAAAGCAGAGATGAGGATGCCTTAGGAGAGGACAATGACATGGACAAGGAGGGATGCATAGAGGGTGGTCCACCTGCTGTCTGGGTGCCACCCATGGCCTTACCTGCACCCATCAAGAAGACATTGATGAGCTCTTACTATTTCTGCTCCTGAATTGTGATGTTCTGGATGAATTTCAGGAGGACACTGAGCTGGAGAATGTCATACATGCAGGTGTTGGGAGCCACAAACATCAAAGCATACAGGTACAGGACTCAAACAATGTCCAGCCCAGGCAGGATCAGAATATGTAGTTGCCAATTCAATGTGGAGCCAGCAACAAGGTTGAGATGGTCTGCACACAGCTCAATGTTGTGCGTGTGGGTGGCCTAGTGGCCCCTTCTGCAATCACATATGATGGTGCTGCACTATGGGAAGATGAGCAGATGCTGGATGGACAACCCACACACTGGTTCAGGGTTGTCCATCCAGCATCTGCTCATCTTCCCATAGTGCACACTGCCTCAAATTAATTCCCCACCACCCTTGTCTAACCAATACATTGAGGATGAAACAGAGATGGAGAAAGGGAGGCTTGCAAAGTGCCCTCAGACAAGTAATGCAAGCAGAAGCTCGTCAACTCCAACCTCTCCTGACCACAAGAAGATCCAACTGACTGAACCAGTGCTCTTGTTCCCAACACAACAGAAGTTGCTCTGGTGCATGTTACCAATGGTGAGCAATTCTGTTTGTGTCAAGAAAAAAAGGGGGGGTATTGCTGTTAGCCACCAATATGATTCACATCTGCACCTACAGCACAGTAGCCATGCACCTTATCAATGACTATGTTCTCATCTACCTTCCAATTGTGGAGCCATGTGAGTATTGAGTCTACTGCCTCATTGATCATTGAGCAGGTGAGATCAGGATCAGCATTGAGAAACACAGTTGCACTGACATCCCATTTTATCTTGTTGACAAACCAAGCCAGCTTGCCATCTGCACCAGGCATGACTCTGATGTTGACATGGGTGGACTGCTATTCATGGTCAGATGTTCAGAGTCTACCTTGACCCAATTCCTGTTCTTGCCTCCATGGCCATTGGCCCATTACGGAAGGGTGTCCATATAACTGTCCATGTATGTGAGACGGTTGAGATTGAAAGAATGAACTCTCACCCCACCTCACCCAAAATGATGTCCTTGAACAGCCCTGTCATTAGTCAGCCAAAACAAAGAAGTGCTGTACTTTCATGTGCAGAATGCAGACAGTTGTACTGTTCCAACAAGGTCTCTTCCATCCTGAGCAGGAGTTTCTTGCTGTCTATGACATGCTGGAGGGTCATCAGGACAAAATCTTGCAGTGCTGCAGTGGGCTGGGCATGTGTGCCTCAATCATGGGAAAAGCAGTCCTTGTTTGCGTAGTTGTTGCCACCATTGCACAGTTGGATTCCAAGTGTCAGAAGACAGCCACATGAGCAAGAAAACAGGTGGTGAGCAAGGATGGTGATGTACTGTGTTTCATCAGGCAGCAACCAATTTGTGAGTGCGCAGTAATGCCAACATGAGTCCAGGGGAGAAATTGTATGCACAGTTATGATCCCTGAGGTATGAAGGAATCATTCTTATGACTGGAGAGAATGTAACACTTAGCATGGAGCCCAATGTGGCAGGTTTTTCCCACAGTGCATGTGACTGTTTGAGCACCAGATAACCAAAGATAAGTAACACTTACTATGCCATCATTAGCTGAGTTTCAAATTTCAGACTCCCAGACAACACTCCTTGCACCAACACACCCAAACAAATGCTGTGGCTGACAATTCCCCATGGACTTGGGGCTCCTGTAACGTCTAGCTTGGAGCCCAATATGGAAAGTGGTGAACATGGCATGTGACCTCACCAGCAGCACTGGGCTCCAATATAATCAATTGCTTTTTGCAACAGTAAGCACCCACAAATGGGTATGGCAAGCATATAGTCAACTTGTAGCCCTTGTTTCATAGAGTCTACAGTAATTTTGTTGGGTCCCAATAGTGGCTAGTTAGGCCAGAAAATGCACAATACAAAAAAAAACACAAGAGACTTTGCGGAATTTGAACTGCTCATTTTAGATATGGAGCACACAATCCACACAGTATAGCCATGTGTCTCAGACATCATGAAACTGCTTTATGGTGCCATAAAAGAGGAGAGAATGGGCAAGACTGGCTGATTTCATGCTTGTACATGGTATTATAGCTTACCTTCCATATATGGTAACATATTGTAAACATCACACACTTCATCAACATGCCATAGTACTCTATGAATATCTTCTGATTTATCTGCAATTTATGAACCACCACATTCACTTTACTTGCTGGGGAGAGGGCCATGGCTGGCAGTACAATCCCATTGGTTTAGATACATGAGAAAGTTTTTGCAATTTAGTAAGTAAGCTGCCATGTATTGTGCATCTTGTATAAATTGCTATATACATAGGACACTGTCTGTCGTGGTGAAGAACACAGACTTACATTAAGACTTGCACATGGAATCATTATTGCCTTTGCTGGGTATTCCAGTAATGCCTACTCTCAATGGTAATGGTCTCCATTCATAAGTCCCATGAACACAAAAGTTTTCTACCTTCAGAAATACTTGTGAGATAATTTTGAGTCTCATTTGCTAGCTGCGACTTTCTTTTTTTGTCTACATACACATGATATATTACTATATTTAGATCAGCCATATTGCTCTCATAAAACCATACTCTCTAAATATTGAGATTCTCCACTGTTTATTTGACATGGCAGGTACCATTCAGGATTAAATGCCAAATTGGGTACTCCACCAGATATTACTACGTGTGTATTAATTAGTACCTGCTTCTTAGACCCTTCCATGATATATCCAATGCTGTTCAAATGGCACAATTGTTCACTCTTGTGGCTATATGGGGTGGCTGACCTTCCAGAAATGGCAATTTTCATTCACCTGCTCAATCTGGGCTCAGAAAATGCAGATAAAACCAGGGAATACTATGTGAGATTGGATTCATCCATGATGCCTGCTGTATGTAGATAATTGATGCTTTATAGAGCCCTCAGAGTCTACAACTAGTATGGCTTGCCCACATATTCAAAATCGAGAAAACAGAGAACTACACATACCTCTGTAGACAATTACAAAGTGACTCCACATATGAATAGGTTGTTGTATCTGAAACACATTGCATATGACCTGTGTAGATCATGTGCATAGGCTGAGTGTCTGGAATGTGCACAAAACTGCTTTTAATGGGGCAATATTGTCATAACATGCATGTGTTGATGTCCCAGCACTGAATGAACATATGGGACAATTCTCTCCACTTGTTAATATGCTCAGGCATGTGCCACAGAAATTATGGGATATTATCCGATTTTACTGGGCTTTTTGGGGCCCAAAACAAGTAAGTTTTGCTGCAGAAACAGTGTACACTGACATTGCCTACTAAGCCGCACCCTAGCAGGTTTCAGATGTCAGGGAATCTAAGGCCAGTCTGTAGGCTTGAAAAGAGTCACTTACAAGGTGAACAGGAGTGCACTCATGTGCACAAAGGCATATGTGTATGTTCTTTTGTTTTGTGAATTGTGCCATAAGCACTCAAGTTAATGGGCAAGTCACAGCAACTATACAGTCTATGACATTGTAACTATAACTGGGATTAATTTGGGTATTTATTGTATTTTTAGCGCCACAGCACAGCAGATACAGGGGCTTGAGAGCCTTCAGCCAAATACAGTAAGAGCAGTCAGTAGTGCATTGCATGGGTATGGATAACCCATGTGGGTCATGGGTATGGGTATGCATGGGTATGGGTATGGGTAGCCAAAATCTGACCCATGTACCCATGCAACCCATGGACTTCTGTAGTAATAATCCAGTGGTGAAATCTGGCAACTGTTGATTAGATAGTCTGTGCTGTGTTTCTCTCACAGTTCAACAGCTATATGGTGATCCTGAAGTTGCTTCAAAGTACTTTGCAATAGCAGTGTGGTAAAGTTGACAAATGTTCCCTTTCAGTAATGTAGTACTTTAGACAGCCTTCAAAATACAGTTGGTACTTACTAGACAAGGATTCTACAATGTTCAACTCTTGCCAGTGATTGTGAGGATGATTCAGCAAGGCCAACCTACAGGGATATAAGGAGGGTCAACTTGCTCATGGACAACACACTTGCTCCACAAAACATCTATCTTGACCCACAACTAATAATTACAGTACTCTGTACATTGTAGTTAGTCCAATACACTGTTATTTCTAACCTAATTCTCTCCTTGTCCACCACCTGACCCAAGCAATACCCTGAGTGACTGAAACCAAATTTGTACAAGACCTGCCTATGCCACATCCTGTCTTCTTATAAGTAACCAGAAGACAGATCATTTATTGCTATGCTCCAACCAATGATGCACAGATTACTGAGGTTGTCATATTGACAACAACAAGTGCATCATGGTGTATGCTCAATTCAATGCAGTGCCATGTGTTTGTTAGCCTAGTGCGGCTGAGAAACTATACTGGCACAAAATATGACTTGCTGGGAAGTGGGCCATGCATGGCAATACGATCCCAGTTGTATTGTCTATGTATTTTGTCTACTGGCTCATAAAATTATTGCTTGAATCTCACTTATCAAATGCATTGATATATCCTAGTCTGTGACACTAACTTCCATGCTTTATCAAGTAGTTGTCAAACTGTGACAATAACAATAACCTTGTGCAGGCCATATTGAAATCATCAAGAAGTATTATAGTAGTAACAGAGGTGCTTCCATTATTATTGCTCAGTTCATTCCTCATTGCAGTACCACAAGACGCAGAGCATTGAATCCCAAATGTGCATATCTCTTCATCAGAAATGTATTGCTATACAGCCATTATCCAATGATATGTGTAGCTGCAGACTTGTTCTTGCCCAACTGATCCTTGAGCTGCCCTGTCACCATAATGCACTGTCTCAAAACACTGAACAATAATATTACATTACTAGTGGGAGATTGTTGTATCATGGAATCTGTCTAGGGACTGTTAGTCACTCAATAATGACAATGATCACAAACAATTGTATCATTTGAACTGAGTAAGTCATACTTCCCTACAAATTGATACTACATTGGCCTAGACCTCCCAATGTTAGAATCTGTTCATGTCAACCATGCTGATTTTGGTACACTCATGATATCTCTTCATGAATTGTGGCTCATGCTGTGGAGAAACAGTAAGTCACATATTCTAGATATAATGGAATGCTCATCTGCATTCCTCTCCTCATCCCTTATCCTGACATCACTCCATGTTACTGTCAATCCAGGTATATATAACAAGTTACTAACAGAAATCTGCTAAATGCATTAGGTAGGCACCTACTGTTCAAAAGATGCCTCACAATTTACACTAAGGAGTCCACATTGCTACCAAATGAGGGCATCCACAGATTATCAAAGCTTTCTTACTGCCAAAATTCCCTAATTCATGACCTGAGGGATCTGTCACAGGAAGCTATGAATATTCAATAGAGAGGAAGAACCTGGAAACAAGAATTTTATCATCAACATCACTATTTTTTCTTCCATTGTAGCAGGCAATCTGCAGATATCTTGCACCTCTTCAAATGAGTTAGCTGTAGTCCCATATCAAAGTATGGTAAGTGCTGCCAGAGCTTTGGGTGAGCACAATGACCACTTATACGTGACTCATCAATACTTCACTGACTTTCTGGGGTGTTTGGACTTTTTCTGAGCCTATACAAGGAGGTCATGTGGCCTAGAATGAATATCCTGCACATGTTCATGATTTGTTCCATGCATAGCATAAGGAACTATGAAGGCTAGGGAAATTATGAGAGGGTCTGTGAAGCAGGAGCTATCTTTATAACTACTTATGGCAGGTGCCCCCCAATTGGAAATCACACACTGGGCAATGCTTTGTGGCCTAGTAAATGCTGTATAAATGATGGAGTAGAGTGCATGGCTGCATCAGTTCAAGCAACTGGCATATGGAGAATCATTAAACAGCATACATGCATTATATATGTACTGGGTCCCATTCTTGGTATGCTATTGTGAGACATTAAGAGTTGCTGATCATGAACCACAGTGCTATATGGGTATATCAGTGTTTATGTGACCCAATTTGCATCTTTCCATAGCTATAGGCATTTGTAATCTTCTCTATCATTGTGTTGATCAGCTGTCTGTCTGTATCAAGAACACTTGGAACAGTATACATTCCTACACTCATTGGGAAAGGGTACTACATAAAGCAGTTGTTGGGGAAAATAGTAGAACTACTGTGTTGTGATTGTGAATATATTTCAGACATATTGGGAGCACATGGCTATGTCTAGTGATATTGTTAAATGTACATACTCACCAAGCCACATATGCACTGGATACCTCAATATCACACTGTCTGAATCCTAAAACACCAAACATTGTGCTCTAATTTCAGGCAAATCACTCCAAGATATCATAGAGTCACTACAGGTAACACCCAATGTGGTAATGTCACTACTGTAGCTTGAAAGCTGACTGGCAGCCCTGTGGGACCTGTAATTGATACACTGTTGACCTTTTATGACTTTGAAGTACTTTAAGATAGCTGCACCAAGGCCTTCCAATTTATTGGGAATTTATACAATTTCTCTGGGCCCAAAACAGTAGGTTTTGTCCTCAGAATGAATATTCTGCGCACTTTTGACCGCTTTTTCGCAGTCACATGATCAATGACGTGCGGTCTCAGCACTCACAGCAATAAAACACCACTGCGAGTGCTGCGACCCCACGTCATTGATCATGTGACTGGCTAGACCCAGTGGCCGTTGTGCCTTTTCTGGTGCAACAGAGACATGTATACAAAGATAGTGATGTCTAGCCACTGTTAACCAGGGAAATGTACATTTCAAGCAAGTTGTGGGAGGGCTTTTGCACAAGAAGTATCACAAAAGCTCACATTGCCCTAAATGGTGAGTAACCTTCTAAATTCAGTAATTCTCCATAAAGTGAATGTCTAGTGGTTCATAAATTGCAGATAAACCATAAGATATTCATAGAGTACTATGGCATGTTGATGAGGCCTGTGATGTTTACATTATGTTACCATATATGGAAGGTAAGCTATAATATTATGTACAAGCATCAAATTAGCCAACCTTGCCCATTCGGAGCTCTGTCATGGCACCATAAAGCATTTTCATGATGTCTGACACACATGGCTATACTGTACAGGTCATGTGCTCTATATCTAGGGTAAAAATGAGCACTTTGAATTCTGCAAAGTCTCTTGTGTTTTCTTTTGTATTGTGCATTTTCTGGCCTAACTAGCCACTATTGGGACCCAACAAAATTACTGTAGACTCTATGAAACAAGGGCTACAAGTTGACTATATGCTTGCCATACCCATTTGTGGGTGCTTACTGTTGCAAAAAGCAATTGATTATATTGGAGCCCAGTGCTGCTGGTGAGGTCACATGCCATGTTCACCACTTTCCATATTGGGCTCCAAGCTAGACGTTACAGGAGCCCCAAGTCCATGGGGAATTGTCAGCCACAGCATTTGTTTGGGTGTGTTGGTGCAAGGAGTGTTGTCTGGGAGTCTGAAATTTGAAACTCAGCTAATGATGGCATAGTAAGTGTTACTTATCTTTGGTTATCTGGTGCTCAAACAGTCACATGCACTGTGGGAAAAACCTGCCACATTGGGCTCCATGCTAAGTGTTACATTCTCTCCAGTCATAAGAACAATTCCTTCGTACCTCAGGGATCGTAATTCCACACGCAATGATACCACTAATACAAAAGAAACCTAGCACAAGCCACCTAAGCCCTGACATCACTTCCCTGATGGTGGGACTGCTGGGAGGCACTGAGTACACCACAGTTGTGCAAGTCATCCATGTAGACCCTGTCTTCTTTGGGGAGCTCAGTATGCTCAATGAGAGGCATTGCAGCAGCCTCTTGAGGCATGGGGAGCCCATCCCAGTGAGGAGTACATGTCTCTCAAGCATCCAACCACCATACACCTCTGGCTTAAATTCAGCCTGTTTTCAGTTGATCTATCACACTCTGACTTTACCATACTTATCATGCCTGTCCAATGTGTCATCAAAAAGTCGGGAGTCTGTTCAGTTGCTTGCAATATGCTACTAGTGCTCCCCGCCATCATGATCACCCTCAATGGCATAGCAGTAGATCTCAACTGGACCCACTGGTTGGACATGGAAAACATTTTGGGTGAACAACGAGTCTCTATAGCGATGTCGAGGCTATCTTAGAACGTGTGGTGGATCAGGCCCAACGGTCGGCCAGACATACATCAACTTACTGAGAAGTAAGTACAGCGGTCAGTTCATGATGCCCTTGAGTACTACTTATGGAGGCATTATGTGAATGTTCCACAGAGAACTTTGCTACTACAAGCTCTTCTGCTACCTCGAGAAGCAATACCTGAGCTGGTGGAGCGCCTGGAAGCTGCTGCTGACAATTTGTCCTCGTTGGTTAAACCGGTGAGTAGTAAAGCTGCATTCTATGTAATTGATCAATTGGTCAAGGCTGAATGTTGAACATGCATCAAGCTCAAACAGGGCATTGACGGCACCTGCACATCTGACACTTTGTCACTGAAGCGGGTGGTAATTGATTGGATAACCCCTGCTGGCGAGGCTTTGACCCCACCACTCTCAAAAACTACCAACAAAGGCAGGGGATTTGATCATGTTATAACTGGACAGCTGCCCTGTCCATGTGAGCTGGATTGGGAAGAGGATAAGTGAGTGCAATTTGCATGGAAAGGAGGCTGTTGTCTCAAAACTTTATGTTTCCAGCATGAGAGGCTTACTGGCCCATTTTTCTGTACAAGGACTTGCAATATGATGACCAGGACCCATTTGGGGGCATTCTCAACAATTCACTTTTGTTAACGGTAAAGGCGAGCCTATGCAGTATTTACCTCAAGAAGCTGATCCTGCTATCACTAAGGCATACAAAGCATGTTTTTATCTTGCTGAGTTCTGTGGCAGGGGATACGAGCCACCACTCAACCACGGGAAATGCAGCTTGGCATGCGATGTCTTCTGTGACTCCGGCGTCCATCACCTACATAGTGACACAGGTGAGATGCTTCGTCTGATATCTGGGAACAATAATGTTGATCAATTGTGTTGACTGTCACCTTTTAGATAAGGTTTGTTCTGAGTTCAACCTATTGGGTATTCTGGTACTGGAGCTTCACCATACTGTAGGCCTATACAGATGTTCTGAGCAGTGATCCCCATGTCACGGAGAATCTCATCACATTCTACATCCATTGCACCACATTATGTAATATTTCTATAATTTATGCACTCCAAGTTCAGCCACAATTAGATATACATTGAAAAGGACTACTGGAAATTCACAGGATATTCACAGGACAACAGGAACCCTGGGTCCCCATGGTTCTGTGTGCTCCAAAAATTGTGTCATCTATGGTAGAAGATATGTGGAACATATGGGCGACTTACCTGCCCAATGTCAGGTGCTATTTGAATAAGAGTACTTGGGCACCACAACCCAGTATATTCAGATATTCCCCTACAGCCTCTGAGATCAGTAGTCCCCAAAGGTCTGTGCCATGGCAAATATGTGCTCTATATGGTACATCATATGTATAAAGTATGGGACCATCACATCTCCAATATCAAGTGCTATCTGAATAAGAGTCCTTGGGCCCAGCTGTAATGGGACGTTACCGTATGGACGTGTGTAATCCCGTTATGGACTTATTGGATTGATATGCATGTATGTATATACGTTTGCGTGTGTTTGGCGTCGTACCTTTATAGATCGTCGCCCGGCGAGTTGAAGGACAAGTCCTTTAACTCGTCGTCCTCCGGATACATCGCACTTCTCAATGGAGATTGGTGCACTGTATCTGCGGGATTGAGTAAGGCAACGTTACACTTTTTTACAGTCCTTCGATAACTCGAACTTCCACTCGGAAGGGCGCTCTATCAGGGAACTGCACGCTACGTAACAACCCCCATCACAACTTTCATCATTACAAAATATAAATCGCAACAACCGCGTGATAGTCGCGGACACTTTCTACCAAGAAAGAAAATGGCGGACCAAGCACCTGAGTCCCCCTCTCCGAAAGGAGCTAACTTGCCCGTGGATCCACCCCAATTGGGTGGATTACCGAAGCGAGATGAACAACCTTACACGTCAAGAGTATCGCCGAGAGGAGCTCGCGTGTTTAGTGATGAACGATTGGTTGCGTCACCAGACAGCGGAGCCAGACCTCATTCAGCGAGGATATCTCCGGCACGTCCGGAAGGAAGCGGACGTGTCCGAACGCCTGAGGATAAGAAGTCGAGCAGCGCCAGTAAATCTGCACGCTCGACGTCAGCCAAACCGAAGGGTTCGCCTGGGTCCCATCGCGGGACTCAGTTGGGCGCATCGGCGATGATCCTGGTGATTCGAGGCCACGCTAAGAGACTCGGAGCAGCCAACACGGAGGCTATCGAGGCTCTTCAGCGTGAATCCGAGGCCAAGTTCATCCAGCTAAGAAGGGATCTCAACGCGGGAGTTGAAGATTTCATGAACGAAATGGTCAACTACGTCGAGGCAAGAATCCCGAACAAGCCAGGAGGAGAATCGGGAACGGAGGCCGACAACGAGACAGACGAACCAAGTTCGTCGCCTCGGAAGTTGAGTCCGCCCATGAGCAAAGGCAAGGAGCGTGAAAGGCCGGAACAAGCAGAAAGCATGTTCAGCGGATGGGGGAAGGCTAGGCCTACGACCGTTGAAACTGAAGACGAGTCGTTGAATGATATACCGACGCAGCGACCGCCGCCAAGGACGCCCCCAGCGGCGACCTCGACACCGGCACGGCCGGATATCAACGCGGATCCCAACGTGAGTTTCGCAGCAGCAAACTTGGTCCTCCCCAAGGGAAAGAACGAGTCGGACGCGGAATTCGCGAGGCGAATGGCAGCCGCGGAACGGCTAGCCAGTACCCTAGGAGGCACTGCCCAAGCAGCACCCCCAACCCCGGGTCCCGTACCAACAGAACCACGGAAACCGAGACCTGGTGAACCGGGATTCACTAGGTCTCCGTACCGTACATCGGGGCCGGGGTACGAGTTCTTCCAGACGAAGAACGGACCTGTACCATCAAAGGATCCGCCCCCTCACATGCCGGGTCCCGCACCTCCACCGAGAACCGGCGGCGGTGCAACAAGGACCGAGAACGACGGTTATAGGTACACAGCAAGTGGGGTACCTATACCGCCAGTTCCCCAGAAACCGAATGTTGTGTTCGAACCAGGAGTTGGAGGCTCAAGCGCTTCTAACTCCGGGAACGACCCAACCAAGGCGAAAGAAGGCGGGGTTGGCTATGGGAGATTCCAGGCGTACTCATACATGGGTACGAGCCGGGACCCTCAGAGCGTAAGCACCGCCCCAGCACGCACGCGAACCGCGTTAGACCCCTTGGCAAGGTTGAGGGAGAAGTGCTGGAACATGATCCAGACCATGGTAGGGGATCCACCGATGGATGACCCTCCCATGTACCTGCGATCCGTTAAGCTTCAAACCCCTGCGGCCTGGAGCGGCGAAGACGATCTGTACAAGTTCGAAGAGTGGCTCTACAAGCTCCTCTCGTACTTCCAGACGCTCCGCGTAACAGGACCGCGGATGGACGCGGATAGGCTCCGCATGCTAGGCGACTCACTTACTGGGGAGCCCAGTATGTGGTACATCCATAGCATAAACTATACGAAACCGAACCAGCCCGCCTGGATGTTCGCCGATGTAATAATGATACTACATGAGCGGTACATCTGACGGGATGGTGAGATCGAGGCGGCCGAAGCATTCTATGGCGCGAAATACACCCAGAAGGGCGGTGCCATAGACTTGATCGACCGGTTGACTCGGTATGGCGAACGTATGGCTGAGAAGCCAAGCCCGTACATGTGGAAAGGCAAATTTATGTCTGCCCTTCCCCGCGACGTCGAGAACCACCTCAGGAACACTTGCATGCTCACACCGGAGAGGTCTGAGCTGCAGGAGATCATTGAGAAGACCAATGAGTACGAGCACGCCCAGCAATCTCAGAAAGCGGGATCGGCGCTGTGGCTGCAACGTATGGTAACTACCGCCAAGGATGGTAGTAGTGCCAGTACGAAGGCAGCAACGCCTGCCACCACCAGTAACAAGAATACCGGCGGTGGTCAGTCGTTGAACAAGGGGAAGAAACCCTTTGTACCACGATTCAAGACGGCACACAGATGGACGGCGCGAACTTCAGGTCTGGGAACCAGATGGACGGATCGGCCAGCAGGTTCCAGAAGACTCCTGCTCCAACCGGCAAGACGACCACCGATGGTCGTCCGTACGGGGTTACAGCAAGACGTACCCAAAGAAGGTCCAGATGCATGCCGGACGCGTCGCTGAAGAAAGCGATGCGGACGCCATGCATCAGACTGACCAGCCGGTCAAAGAGACGTCGGAACGGGAAGAAGTCAACGCAGTGGACACTGAGGATGCTAGGACAGGTATCGAAACCGACCAGCACCCTCAGTCCAACTACGGAGACTACGCATACGATGACCCAGGAGAAAACTCTCCTGTGGACGATTGTAGCGAAGATGACGAAGAGGGACACACCGTCCACATGGGTTCAATGTGGATGGGTGCGATGCGGGTTGAGCGACAACAGTCGACCCAACAGCGCCATGAACAGCTGGCCCACCAGTCGTACGATGCCGCAATGACCGACATCGTGCGCTCGTGTGCCATGCAAGTCATGCCCTCGGCGAGGTCGATGAAGGCAGCCTGGCTATATGACTCGAAGATTCGACGAATGTCGGATCCGAAAGACCAGCCCAAGCGCGCCCCCGACTCGCAGCGAACACTATGCGCGGAAGTCGACGTCAATGGCGTGAAGGCGTACACTCTGTTTGACACAGGGTGCACGACCGACACTATATCACCGGAATTGGCGTACCTGTCCAAGGCTGACAGGGTTGATCTCAAGGAGCAGATCAACCTGCAGCTTGGAACGAAGGGCAGTCGCACCACCATAAACTATGGTGCGCTGCTGAAGATTACGGTTGGCCCCGTCAACAACGTCAACTACGTCGATGTCGTTGACATCGACCGGTATGATATGGTGCTAGGCACCACGTTCTGCAATGCGCATAACGTGGTCCTAGACTTTCGTACGCGGAAGATCTGGATTGACGGCGTAGACATCCCTGCCTACACCGCCGTCCAGGAGGCTGAGGTGTGGGAACACCGCCGAAACAATCGTCAAGACAGGGTAGCGGCGCATTTACGTGCTGCTACCACCTCAAGACAATAAGGCAGCGTAGCGAGATCCACCGCTGCGCAGCCCCCCTGTCTCGCTATGCGGAAGAAGGAAACAAGGTCTTGAGGGGGGAAGGGAGCGACCCAAAAGTCGCTTCTATTGTGGATAGAACAACGAAGAAGTTGGTACCACCTACGGCGCCGCAGGTGGTACACAACCCAACATTGAAGGCTTCAGACTGACCGCCACCACATCTAACAGTAGAAGTGGTGACGCCTCGGCGGAAGGTGCCTGTAAACAGAGGAAATCAGTTTACAGCGAAACTGCCACGACTGAGCGAGGACAATCCACCGATGCCTCACTCATCGCAGCAGCCCAAGCGAGACAAACTCGGTCGATTGGATCCGTATGGAACCAACGACGAGGTTGACAGAGCTGTGTGTAACTTCCTTGTCGACGAGGAGATACGCCAGTCCCTGAATGAAGATCCACAACTCAACGCACTGCGCGAGGAGTGGTTGAAGAAGTGCGAGGATATAATGAAGCCTCCACCTCCCGGATTGCCGCCATTCCGGGAGGTGAACCATTATATTCCGCTTATCGACCAGGACAAGCAGTACAAGTACCGCTTGCCCAAGTGCCCGGATGCTATGAAACCACAGCTACTCGACAAGATTGAGCGGTATTCAGATGCAGGATGGTGGGAACCAGTATCAATGTCGCAGGCCGCTCCGCTACTTTGCATTGCAAAGAAGTCGGGCAAACTGCGTACTGTCGTTGACGCAAGACAGCGTAATGACAATACCCGAAAGGACGTGACACCGTTTCCCGACCAGGACCAGATCAGAATGGACGTGGCTCGAGCGAAGTACAGATCGAAAATCGACCTGTCCGACGCATATGAGCAGATCCGTATCGTTGCAGAAGACGTCTGGAAGACGGCGTTTTCTACACCGTACGGCACATTCCTTAGCCTGGTAATGCAACAAGGCGACTGCAACGCGCCTGCTACATTCCAGTCGCTAATGACTGCGATCTTCAGAGATTGCATCGGACGCTTCGTCCACGTTTACCTTGATGACATCTTCGTATTCTCCAACTCGGTTAAAGAACACGAGAAACATCTCAGTATTGTGTTCGACCGACTGAGGAAGGCCAAGCTATACCTCAGTCAGACGAAATGCGACTTGTACTCGAAGCGAATGGACTGCCTTGGTCATCTCATAGACGACCAAGGACTGCACGCCGATCGAGACAAGATGGATCGCATCCGCAACTGGCAGACACCTCGTTGTACAAGGAGGTACAGCGGTTTCTTGGACTAGTCAACTACGTCGCGCATTTCCTGCCCGAGGTAAGTGGCTATACGTCCCCGCTGGCCGACATGTGCCATAACGACCGAGCATTCGTATGGCGAGCACTGCACGACAAATGCTTTGAATCAATCAAAGCACTTGTGAGTCGGGCTCCCATACTGAAGCCAATTGACCCCTCGATCGACGAACCCATTTGGGTGATCACGGACGCCTCACTATTCGGAGTAGGCGCCGTGTACGGTCAAGGACCAGAATGGCAGACTTGTCGACCTGCAGGCTTTCTGTCCAAGAAATTCTCGAGTGCTCAACGCGCGTACAAAACGTATGAGCAGGAGGCACTCGGAATAATGGAAGCCCTGCTCAAGTGGGAAGACAAGTTGCTTGGTCGTAAGATTCACATCATTACGGACCACAAAGCCCTCACTTTCTTCAACGGGATACCCAATCCGTCAAACCGCCAGGTTCGATGGTATGAGTATATGTCCCGCTTCGACTACGACATCACGTATGTCGAAGGAAGAAAGAACAAGGTAGCGGATTGCCTGTCTCGATACTACGAGAACGACACGTCCGACGACGTCACTCCGATACACCACATGGTGAATGCGGACGTGCGTCTGGACCCCGCTTTGATGACCTACCCTCGAACCGTGTTCTCGAGTTGCGAATGGGAAGACTAGCATCCCATCCACTCGTCGAAACAAGCACGAACGCGAGGCTGAGGCAGCAGCATTGTCCGCCGCCCAGCCCACGTCCACGCCGGTTCAGAAGGAACCATCAAGGAATGGCAACCCAACGGTTGCTGAGTCACTGACCAATGGACCATCCTTGCGAAAGAAGGTTGAACGGGACACGGACTTCATCTCCGCGATGAAGGCTGGGTACTCGGACGACCATACTTTTCGGAAGGTACTGGAGTCCCCGGACCAGTTCAAGACCTTCGTAGTACGCGACGGACTGATATACACGAAGAACCGTCAACATGAAGAGGTTCTCTGTGTACCCAGGACGCTGATCAAGCGCCGCCTCCTAACGGAGGTGGTGATTGACCAGGCACACACCACGATAGGCACTTTGGATCTCAGAAGACTTCTGAGTACGTCCGTCGGTGGTTCTGGTGGCCGAAATTGGGACGAGACGTAGACAAGTTCTGCATTACCTGCGGAACCTGTCAGACGTCTAAGCCGCGCAACCATCTCCAAGCGGGATGGCTGCATACGCTCCCGATTCCGGTTCGACCATGGATATCGATGTCCATGGATTTCGTGGGACCGTTCCCACAAGTCAACGGATACGACTACCTGTGGGTAGTGGTATGCCGTTTGACGTCCATGGTACATTTAATCCCCATCAAGACCACGACCACCGCCGCCGAACTCGCAGAGATTTATGTCCGCGAGATCGTGCGACTGCATGGACTGCCTGAATCCATCGTATCGGACCGCGATTCGAAATTCACGTCAAAATTTTGGCGTGAAGTTCATCGCATATTGGGTGCGAAGTTGTTGATGTCCACTTCATTCCATCCCCAGACGGATGGATTGTCGGAAAGGACCATCCGCTCCGTATCCCAGATCCTACGCTCCATGGTGTCGCCGGACCAGCTGAATTGGGTGGATAACATACCCCTCGCGGAGTTTGCTATCAACTCATCCACCAGCGCGACGACGGGATTCGCACCGTTCGAGCTCAACTACGGGTACATGCCGCGCATGTTGAACGGATTCTCCACGAGCACCACATATGCAGGTGTTCGTGAATTCGCCCAACGAGCACAATGTTACCTGGAAATGGCACACGACGCGATCATTGAAAGTCGAGTGCACCAGACGTTCCAGGCCAACAAGCACCGTCAGCAGGAACCTGAGTTCGACGTAGGATCGCAAGTATACTTGAGTACGCAGAACCTGGCGCTGCCTCGCGGCCGTGCTAGGAAACTGATGCCCAAGTTTATTGGACCATACAAGGTAGCGGCGTGTAATCCGAGTACGTCGAACTACACGCTGGAACTACCGAAGGAACTACGTGACCGTAGAATCCATCCGACGTTTCACGTCTCCCTCCTAAGGAGACACGAACCGAATGATGATTCAATGTTTCCTCACCGGGAGGCACGGTCGTACTATGACTTCGGCGACGACGAAGAACAGGAATGGCTCGTCGACGAAATCATAGGCCACAACTGGGACGGCAAGCGCATCAAATTCCACGTCCGGTGGACATTGGGAGACTGCACTTGGGAACCGTATGCCAATTGTAAGGACCTCGCAGCGCTCGACGAGTACTTGACACTACATGGCGTCAAGGACTGGAAGAAGCTGCCACGGAAACCCAGGGCGTAGAACGACGCACTACCACCACTAATGGGGTAGTACGACCGTTCACGAAGGCGGCACTTCGAAGCGAGCACCACCACTCGAAGCAGTGGTGGTACTGGACTTGAAGTGGCGGCGAGAAGAGAGTGTAGCGCCCAGAAGACGCGTCAAAGCCCAATCGGGCAGTGACGCGCCGTCAGGAGTCACATGATGTGGCAATCGCCTCAATACGCTGTGGCTGCACTCACCTTCTCCCAAACTTCAACTCTCCACGTCAAACCACGACAACACCGACTTCACCATGTCCCGCCCATCCTCGCCCATGAACACCGACGAGCCCCCGCGTGTCGCCGCACCTACTGGTGTGGTGGCACCGTCGGCGACTCAGTCGACTTCAAGCCCGCAGTCGCCGCCAACGGTGACTTCGACATCGGACGCCGTTGTCCAACCGCCGCCTATTGGGGTGGCTGGGCACGGCGTGCCAACCATCGACGCGTCTCGTCAACAGGCGCGTGAGTCGCGCGGACTACGCGACGACCCCGTCACACCGCAGTACCAATTCGGGACTGTGGGTGGCTCGTCGTCGTTGTTTGCCCCGTTCGCGCAGACTTGGGTGCCACGTCACCCGCCAGCTCCGCTGGTAATCCACACCCCGGGGTCGTGCACCGTGTGCGACGCGTACCTCGCCCACCTCCCTCGGTCGGAGAACGAGGACGCGAGCTTCGGTGTGGCCGTCAACGGAGTGGAGGCCCAGATCCGGGCCCGCTTTGAAGCCGACCTCCTTCAGAGGGGTTGGCTCAGGGGGGGAGGGAGCTGGTAGATTCTCTCCAGCGTCAGTACGACCAACTGGAGCAGAGGTCGTTTCGCGCCCAGGACGAATTGGCCGAAACGCGAGCTCGACTCCATCAGAGCGAAGACGCGGCCCAAGCACTCCGGTCGGAAGTCCGAGAGCTCGAAGACCGCGTAGACAGGCGGGACGCCTCCCTCACGTACCTCGAGGACAAGTTCGACGACGCTCAACGCCAGCTCAGCGAGTACCGAGCAAAGGAGAAAGAGCGTCAAAAGGCCAACGAGATGGGCCCGCCGAAGACGAGGCTCCGAAGCAGACAGCATCCCGAACGGAGCTGCCGGCTTCGTCGAGGTCTGAATCGAGGACCAGGAACGCTGCACCGGAACCGGCGCAGCCAGTACGGTCCGAGCCGAGGACGAGGCAGACTGTGCCAGAGAGGACACAGCCAGCCCCCCCTCCGCCACGAACGCGCTCCCCAGTACCCGTCATCCCGCCGCCGCCACGGTCTGCGCCTGAGTCAAGGACCGTCCCACCGCCGGCACCAAGCAGGCCGCCTGCGCTGCCCGCCATGATGCAACCCGGAGGATGGGACGAGGACCAGAGCGACGACGATGACGTAGACGAAGAAGAGGAGAAGAAGCGGATTAGCAAGGCAAAGGGGAAGCAGAGGGCGAAGGGGAAACCGGTCTCGCGGCCGCAGACGACGGGAACCGACGACGGTCGTACCCAGTACATATCCAGTACGGGTGCGCCGCCGGTCGCTCCTGAAGGATGGCCCGAGGACGTACCGCTACCGGCCAACTCGCTGGTGATACGCGCCGGACAATGGCACAACTTCATCCCCCGCCGCGACGTGGACGGACGCAATCTGTTGCGCGTCGCACAGGCCGGGGATGAGGAGGCCGCTTTCCGGGTCCGGGACTTGATCCACCAGACCCACGACGACGCGGGCCTGCGATACGTCGACGGGATGTATCACCTCGTGAGCAACTGGCGTCCTCCGCGCGCGACTCCGGTCATCACGCCCACCAGTGGACGTGATGCCGAGATCGACGCGGATGAGGTCCGCAACATCGAGCGTGCCGTTCGCGAGAGTCGAGAAGAGGAACGGAGGCGAGCAGCTGCACCACCAGCGGGAACCCCTGGTGCCGGATCCTCTGGCAGTCGGACGACGACTACCGTACCCACGTCCACTGCCAGTGGTCCACCGGCTTTGTCAAAATCGACGAAGCGTCGCGCTGACGCCGAGGCAGGCAGCCATATGCGTGCGCCGCCCACCAAGAAGGCGAGACTGCCGCAGCCTGACCCTCAAGACCCGGTCAGTCGATGGGTGGATTGGTACCGCCTCTACCCACACAACATACCCGATGGGGTGCGTGTAGAGGACGGCGAGCCTAACGTCGACGATGCCGAGGCGGTGCATCTGATACGCCGCCTCGCACCTCGATCCCCCAACGGACGAAGGCCTTGGGATATCGTTGTCGCTCAGCTCTTCTCCATTGAAGGGCTGTACGGTCTCATCGTCGAGAACGGACACTATCCCATCGGCGACGGACGAGCGACAATCCCGTACGCGTGGAACGCCTCCAACGCTACCATCTATGATGCAGCGCGGTGGTTCGCCCGCATGGGTATCCAGCCCGGCGAGGCACAGTTCCTCACGGACTACGCTCGGCGACGCCGCAATATTCACGAGAGCCGGCCTCTGGATGAGGGTGCCCCTTTCAGCACCTTCCCATGAGTCCGGGCGACGTCAACATCGTGGACGTGCCCGATATCGCGCAGTTGCCGGCAATCCCGCCTACGGTGCACATCCCGACAACGGTTGTGGATGTGCCCATGGGAGACGGCCAGGCTGAGGAGAACCCCCAGCCTGCCGCGGATGCACCTCCTCCTGATGAGAACCACCCGGGGGATGGTCCTTCTGGCCACTCTGACTGATCGTCTCGATCGTCAGGCTGCTCGACACGTACCATATCGTCGCTGTACCCCGCACTTACGGGCGCGTTGTACTTCTCGATCACGGCGTCGCGAACATTCCCGTCTCTTCAATTCCGTCCGCAATAGACTCACTGGCCGGCGCGTCGCTGGCGCCTTCACCTCATCATTCCTCTCACCGCGCAGGCTGTCGCCGTCGGCACTCACGTCGTCGCCGTCGTCATCCTGTCGCTTCGCCTCATCATCACGGTCCAATGACCTTATATATTCGCGCATACTCTACTATCGTGGACCCGTGGACGAGTCCAGGGAGGAGGAGTGTAACGGGACGTTACCGTATGGACGTGTGTAATCCCGTTATGGACTTATTGGATCGATATGTTTGTATGTATATACGTTTGCGTGTGTTTGGCGTCGTACCTTTATAGGTCGTCGCCCGGCGAGTTGAAGGACAAGTCCTTTAACTCGTCGTCCTCCGGATACATCGCACTTCTCAATGGAGATTGGTGCACTGTATCTGCGGGATTGAGTAAGGCACGTTACAGTCAGGCATGCTTGCCTCCAAGCACAACGTTCTTGACCCTCCACCTGCTGTTTCTCTGTAAGTGTGAATCACCTCCGCAGACCGTTCTGTCCTGGTGCGTGTCTGATCTGTTAAACTCACCGTGCGCATACCGTGCGCATACTCATCAACTGATACCGCGCTGGAAAGGTTTTCAGCCTCTGCTGCGTGCCTAACGCAAGCACGACTGTGCTGGATCCTCTACACTGAGGTTGCAGGTGAGCACACAGATAACATCGTGATTCACAGAACATACGGTGTGCAATAGTGCTCTTACTTTCACCGGTACGTGCATTCGATCCACTATTGACTTGAAGGGCCTTCCTTATTGGGATGATTGCGGCGACGCCGCAATCATCCCCAATAAGGAAAATACGCGCACCGGCCGCATACTCTGTGAGCAGTGCGTGCATTGTAAGGACTGTTATGTGCGAGCATAGATTGGGCTTCCACCTTTGCCGAGATGGGGGGTGCGCGCAGCTGTCAGTTGCACACGAGCAGCACTGGCGCAACTGAGGTGATAAGCCGGACAAATCGCCGTCCTTGGCAGAGCCAACAAGGAGGCAGCGGTATACGGAACGCACGCGTGGACGTATCGTCATTGGACGATACACGGTCTAATTGCGAGGCTTCTTGCCGACTTCCTCGAGCTCGTGTTCAATACGAAGCCGGCATTCTATGAGGGACTGGGCTGCCGGCCTTGGTGGCTAGATTCTAGTGGCGCCCATGGGAATATTGTCGGTGTCCCATCCCGAATCCCGTGTGTCACATAACACGCCTTCTTCCTGTCAGTCCCCTCATACTCACGATTCACCAATGTCCTCTTTACGCTACGTTCAGGGTAGCGGTCCCCACATCGCCTCTCCCGGTGTTGCATCCGGTTCAGACGACGACCACGTCACTGACTACAATCTCTCCCCCAGCTTACAGACAAAGCCTCTCCCTACGGGTACCCACTTCTATACTTGGCCAGCAGACTCGGAAGGTAAGTACTGAACTCCTTATCGGAACGCATCACCGTGATCTCACGTACCGCCGTCAGCGCCCCTCTCCTCTCCGCCCTCCTCAGCGAGCGGCCTGACGTTCTCCGACCCGGTGATCGGCCCCGAGCACGAAGGTAACGAGCCCTACAACGAGATACAAGACCTGAGCGACCAGATCAAGCACTGGACCCTTGCCGACAAGATCTTTGGCGACCTCCAGGACGAACCAGATTTTCCTCGACTCTACGACACCTACGTTGTGCGCGAGAATATCAGCCCCGAAGATTGGCAGGCCACGAAGATTTACATCGAGACGCACCCTCTGCTTCTACGCTGTGTATCGTAAGTTCAATGCTTACATTAATATATGGCTCATCCGACTGACACGACTGACAATTGCCTGCAGTTTTGTCTACGACCCCGAGATGGGAAAACTCAAGGTCCACTCGCCGTCGGGCCTGCACCAAAGCGTAAACGATTCAGTGCTCGGTCAGCTTTCCGGCAACATCCAAGTCAAACGACCCCAAGCGATCACCATGGACCTCGAGCGCGGCCTCATCACCGACAACGTAGCGCATACGCCTGACATCGTGGTGAGCGTCGTCACGCGCAAGCGCCTTCGTGAAGGCGACATTTTCATGTCGCGCGACGTGTCCGTCAACGAGACATCCTTCACGCAAAGCGAGGACGACATGCTTAGTCAGGTGAGTTAAGAGTTACATCCCATCCGCATCAAGCATTATCTAATCGAACTCATAGCTCCTCGTTGCCATGAAGAAAGAACCCGACGCTGACCAGAGCCCTCTGCTCTTCACCGGCATCGACATTGAACGTCTGCCCTTCATCGATCCCGATCCGAATAGCCCAGACGCTGTGCCGGACGACGGCGGTTTCATTCGCGGGGCCGGAGGTGCCAACGACATCTTGTCGACTGGCTGGAAGCGAGGCGACCGCGTAATCGTTCCGAGACTCAGGGCAAAATGGTTTGTCTTCCTCCCGGAGGATGAAGAGCAACTCGAGTACGGCCTAACCCATCATCACGATTCTCACGACTGGACCGTGTGGGGTTTAGCTGTGGTGAGTGGTACCTCCTTTTTTACGCGCCTTTTAGCTCATAGACACCGTCAGCAAATCCAAGAAGAGTACGAAGCGGGATCGGAGGCTGAGCAGTCGCTGCAACAGGTGCTCCATCGGTGGGTAAAGGCCACCATCAGCATACGCGAGGCAGCGCACAGCCAGAGGATACGCGCGCTGCTCAGCGAGGCTGATAAGACATTGGCCGATGACGTCATCAAAGAATTGGAAGGACTCCTCCTGAACCCCCCCGACTTCACTGAGCCTCCCGTTCCCAACCCCATACCTTTCTTCATAGAAGACATCTGGGGCGGCGCTCGGCAGAAGGCCCACGACGATGTGAGCCGCCACATGTACCGCGCCGACAACAATCGTAAACCGCGAACAAAGTCCATGGAAAACGAGGAATGCCTCCAAATCCTCAACAGCCTCAAGCGCGTGAAGGCCCATCATGAGCAGGACGGGGACACCGACGTGCTCAAGAACTTTCGAAAGAGACAACGCATAAACACTCCTCCGCGAAACCTGTCGCCCCCTCCCCCGCGTCGTGTACCAGGCCGCTTGAAGGCTGAAAATTTTGTGGACGAGTCAACGGACGATGAAGAACCGAAAGTGCGCAGCGGAGGCTCGGCGAGGTCGTTTGAGCTGCCGAGACCTCTCGCCGACACCAACATTTACTCGCTGGCCACCGGTCGTACTCTGAGGAGCGAGGCGAAGAGGGATTAGGCGTTAGATGCGGAGTCAGGAGAAGGACGGTTGTTGTCTACATATCTATCGGTTGTGCCCTCATTCTCTCACGTCGCTTTGACATCGTCCCATCGTTTTCCGTCTTCCATCGCTTTCCATCGCTGTGTGTAGTATATGTCGTGTTCTGTCGCTTGTACCATCCTATCGTCTCAGTTTGTGTTGAGCTGTCTATATAATTGTGTGGTTCATTCTGAATGATGTTCAAATCAAATACTGCATTCATTCGGCCCTCACGAGTGTTGGGCGCCTCTCATCAGTATCGCTACACAGAGCATCTAGTATTAGCTCACTGCTTTTTTTCTCAGCTCACATCTACTTGGATTATGGCCGGTTTCAACAGCGACAATTGTTGGATCACTATTGACGAACAGAATTGTTTGATCCAGCTGCTGAGCAACACTACGCATCTCAACCAAGTCTTGGCAGGCTTGCTGGCACGATTACAAGGCGTTTCGAATGTTCCCAAGAACCCTCCGATTGAGACAGGTACTTATAACAATTGACTTCGATGCAGCGTCACTGATCAACGTCTCATTGTACAGTGGACCCTGGCAGCGGAACGTCCGCTGGGTCTTCTCGGTCTTCAGTGCCAACTCAACGCCAGACTCGCGCGCAAACTCGACGGCTATGGAATGAAGTGCAGCATGGTAACACCGCAGACAATGGGGCCGGTGAGCTTAATCTTTTCTTTATTAGCGGTCCAGTATTTGATGCCAGTACTCTGAAAAGTGACCACTCAGGCCGACGATACCTCGGGCCCCGGCACGGTTGGACCAACCAGGCAGACGCGGTCACACCATAGAGTTACTCAACCACCGTATGCTTGCCACAAAAGCAATCCAGTCCCCCGATCCTCTCATCGCCGAGATGTCCTACGCCGACGGTCCCGCTCGCCGTGCTGGCGCGGAGGTTTCAACTTCTCTCATGCGGGCGCCGCGAATCTGGTATGGGAATCAGACCAACTAACGGCACCGTCACAGTCCTCGAAGGCCACTGTTCACAATTTCTTCACGAAGCTCACAAGCAACCTGGCGGTTCAGGGTGTTGTGGACTGCTGTAAGTCCATGCACGTCGGCACTGTCTCAGTAATCGGTTCGCAAAGTTGTGCGGCCCGAGCAGACGATTCTTTGACCAACCTCACCAAACGATGCGCAATGGCTTTGAAAGACGACGCAACCTCCGACTTTGTAGTCATGTTGCGACTCATCCAGCTTGCATGCCGCTGTAGCGAGTACGTACTATGCCCTTCTGTTTCTTTGTTGATGAGCTTACCAATGTCCTTTTGCAAGCTTGAGACAGGCTGAACCCGGCCTCACCAATACCGACATTTGGCAAGCGGAGCTGGAGGAAAAGAAGACCGTCGCGAAGAGAACATTCCTTGACTGGATTGCAATGGGTAGCAAATTTGCATTCGTGGCGGGAGGAGGTAAGTCCGGTAGAAACGTCTTAGATGAGTGCTAAACAAGAATGAATCGGCCAGGCTCAGTGTATCTACTAGTCATGATCGCCATCCAGAACCTCAGGGTTCCTTTGGGCGCGATTGATGGCCATTCCGCCCAGGACATAGGCAACATGCTACGATGGCCGGATGGTAAGCATCTTCAGCCTGAGAAGAGCGGTCGACTAATAAGCACACAGACTCACGGACGGGACGAATGGTGAAGGACACGGTGATCCCAACTGTATCACTCGTACAAAAGCACTACCCGACGATGTTTGAAGACCTATTCCCAATGTCTAAGACAGGCCGACCGACCTCTACCCTTGTCCTGGATCGCAATGATGTGTTTTTTGACACTCTCAAGTTCAAGTAAGTCGCTATCCGAGCAGTGTAAGTTAACATTCATATGCTCACAACTCTTACAGTTCGTTCAAACTTGTTCCAAGGATGCATACTGCTTGGGAGCCTTGCAATCAAGCCGTCCTGGTCGATTCACCTGCCGTTGCAACGTCGTCAGTGCAAACCCTGCAACCGGTGGATGACAGACTGGATGGGCCACCATCACACTCTCCCCTTCCTCCTCTGTCTCCCTTATCATCTCTATCGTCTCTGTCTCCGGCGCAGACGCTACCATCTCCGCTCTCTCGTCATAGTAGTTGCGCCCCGGAACCTGTTCCATCGCCACACGGCCAACTCATTCTCACGTCCTATGACGCTCAAACCGACACAAACAGACGGTATCCCGCCCCCCGTGACAAGGAGCAGAACATAGCGTGGACAGAGAACGCGCGTTCACTCGCTAGCAAAGCGAGTGCACCAGTAAGTCTACAAGATTTCGACGCTCAGGTATAGTGTCCAACACAGATATTCCCTTGGACGTGGCTAACTGCAGAATATTTACCCAAGCTTCAAACTGCGTACACAGGCGGGGAGAGAGCCCATCCTGAGGCTTACATTCGTGTGCCAACGAACACGATAGTGTGCGTAACATTCTCGTGTTTGTTGTGCAATAACTCACCGTCTCTAGCAGGGATGTCCTAACCATTCGAGGCGTGGATCACTCGTTGGTTGCCAGCATCTGCACGTCGATGCCGGATACCATGAAACGGACTCTAATCGACCGTCTCCTTGCAAGCTTCAATTCAGACCCTTTCAAGACTGCAGACGCAAACTCAGCGACCGGCGAACGAACATTTGAAGCGATCCATTTCTCATGGTACAACCGTCACTGTACACAGGTATGTACCTCAGTGATCTGCAGCTGGTCGCTCGTGACAACTCTTCGACAGGGACATTCTGCGCCTGCGGACATCCCTCCCGCTCTGCTGAGCAGAGCGGGTTGTACTCAAACCAACCATGGTCAATTTTTACCGTACATGTCGAGGGACATGGAAGACCACCAGACAGTCTACCAGTCCCTCAAAAGTGTCTTCGCAGACGTGTTCGGTTGGATAGATGACCAGGTAAGCAATGCAATCTTGAATCACAATGTGTGTGGGTAACGTATACGATTCTAGCTTCAAATGTTCTTGCCAGGGGAATACGAACGGCTTGAAGCTACGGCCGCTATTCTACCTGGTAATAACGTCTCGGTGGTCAGCCCATTCGTCGGACTAGTGGTCAACCTCAACGTTGTCACTCGAGCCCACAGAGACAGCAAAGATGACGGTGTATGCCTTGTCTTGCCAATTGGTGAATTTGACGGCGGTGAGTTGTGTCTTGTGGAGCCAGGCCTCATCATTCCACTTTGACACGGTGAATTTGCCGTCTTTCCTTCCTGCGACTTCACACATTTTAACATGCATTATACTGGCACTCGTGCATCCATCGTTTTACAATCAGACCGGGAGATGTGTAAATGGACTGCAGACGATCGTAATGGCTGGGTTTCCAGCAATCACTTCAGATAGACACATTTTTGTAGTAATTCTAATAGTGGACTACTAATTCAACAATGAGTACTTGCAAAGACCACCATCTTTCGCTGTGCCTCGCTCTTTCTGAATCTCTCATCTGCAACGCTTCAATGAAGGGCGCCAGGCGTGGTCTCGTGATCTGCAACTTGATTCGCTTCTTGTGTCCGTTTCTTATGTCTCATTTATCCTCTAATTTGTATCGTTTCTTCAGCTGTCCTCAACTCTCGTCCCTACGTCTCTCGCGCGGACAGCCTGCAAGACGCCTACCAGGTTGAGCGGAATTACCGTGCGCCCCGTCGCCAAATCGCCGCTGCCCCTCCCACGGCAAGCTCGGAAAAGCTGATACGGTCACGCCAACACGCGCGGCGAGGCTGCCAGAGGAAACACCACCCGGTTGACGCGTGCACAGGGACATCTAGACGCACTCAACGAACGCACTCAACGAACGCGCCCACGGCGGAGACGGGCCAATCATGTGGAGGGCTGCGCTAGGAAAGCTCAAGTGCGAAAGGAAGCATGGTCGGATGGAGGCGCGAGGAGTAGCAAACAGAGTAAGCACTCCGGTTCATTACCCTCTACCGTCACCCGTACCCTCGCGTTATGCGCCCCCGCTCTCGTACATTGTGCACCGCGAAGTTGCTATATGCCGACCGACAGACTTCCCAGCGCGAACGCGAGCTGCAGCTCAGCCTCTCCTCGTATCCTCACCTCAGCGCCTTCCCTGCTGGTCCGTGCCCCCGTGCATACCTCACCTAACCTTTACGCCCATGTCCGGCACTGCCGCCGGTACCAGCAGCAAGTCGCAGCAAGACTTGCGCCACTGGACTCGCTGGCTGGAATCACTGGCGAGACTGTCCGCGCCTCGCATGACACTGCCAGTCTCGGCGGACCGCCACGAGAGCATCCAGGCGCAGTCAATCATCTCTTCTCTGTGGGCCTCCCTGGCGATCTAACTCAACAGGGGTCTGCGGAAGATGCTCGGCTGCTCCCCACCTCTGGACCGTTCACGCTACACCACCCGCCGACCCGACTGCCTTCCCAAATGCACTCTCCATTTGACAACTCACTTGGCTGCTACGAACATCTGTCCTGTCTGCTCGTGATCGCGCTAGCAATCCCGATCTCTCAACTGCCCAGAATCGTCATCCCTCGTGCGCCGTCAGCCCGTCCCAGATAGCTATTTGCGCGTGCCATTCGGTAAGTTGGCAACAGGCCTGCGCCCTCTCGCTGCGATCGATCGACGGAGATCAGCTGCTGCTCGACGAGCATGAGCGACCGTGCCTAATCGGCGGGTCTGATCACTCACTCACTTTGGCTCACTCAGACACACTGTGGCCACCGCCTTGCCTTCGCTCGCCCACGCGTCCGTGCGGATTGCCACGCCTCCGTGCGGATTGCCGCGGAACCATTGTGCGCCGGTGCGTAGTCCTGTTGCCTACTCGGCGGGTCTGATTGCTCCCTCACTTTGGCTCACTCAGACGCACTGTGGCCTCCGCCTTGCCTTCGCTCGCCCACGCCTCCGTGCGGATTGCCGCGGAAGCATTGTGCGCCCGTGCGCCCGTGAGTGGTCCGGTTGCCGTGTCTTAACGCGTAGCGAACACGATAGGTAAGGCCATCATTGACTGCTGGTGGTGGGCGGATGATAGCTTGTACAGTAGCAGAAAATAGTGTAGTTGATCGTCGGAAGAATATGCTTGCATTATGCTTGTGTTCGTGGTGCCTCAAGATTACTTCATCGTTCTGTTCCAGCGAATGTTTTGCGGCAAATGAATTCTTAAATCTTGAGGTAAGTAAGGTTCTTGAAGCTGGGACCTCGCAGCCTGCACGTCAAGTTTCGTAAGGCTTACGTAGATCAACTGTGTAGTTTCTATTCAGCGCTAACAACACCGCGTCTCCGAAGGCTTCCAGAACTTCAACCAGCCGCGAATCTCATGTGCTCATGCCTGCGCAGTGCGGTCCCATGCTCGTGCCCTTGGCTTCCATCATCCTCCGACCAGGCTCGCACTACTGCTACGACCAGCGGAAGACTTCCAGAACCTCATCCCGCGGTGAGTCAGAGTCCGCTCACACGGTGCGTCAGAGTCCGCTCACACGGTGCGTTATCTGATACCTATTTTCACCGTTCAACACTCAGCTCTCGCTCCCAGTGAATGTACTGCACCTCTGAATGGCTACCCGACAGTCTCTCCGCAATGCCGCACGCCAGTCTGGCGGCCAGCCGACCACGAAGGCTAAGACTGGTCGGGCTGCTGCCAAGTCAGCGCCGGCTGCTAAGAAGGCAACCACCACGAAAGCCTTATTGAAGGGTGCCGCGGGCTCCAAGCGCAGCAGGCTGGAAACACCAGAGAGAGATGGCCAGACCTCTCAGCCCGACGTTCTGTCCCCGTCCGAGAAGCGGACGTATGACAGGCTGAAAGCGAAGATGGAGCAGGCCGAGAAGCAGGCGGCCGCCGAACGTCGAGCCAGTGAGTGCCCAATTCACATGGGTTGGGATGGACGAAACAGAACTAATGGCTGAACTGACGATAGACATTCATAAAACAAGCACCGCTATGTTGCTCGCTGAGAATGCGTCTGGCGGAGAGGACGACGAGGACGAGGATGAGCAACCGAGGCGTAAGAAGCTGAAGAAGAACAAGGAGATCAGGTCCGAGGAGGAGGAGGAGGCAATGCAAGTGGAGCCCGAGGAGACAGAGATGGACGCTGCGCCTCCGCGCGGTGAGTCCGATACTAGCTGACATCTCTGGCAACTACTAATGCAGCTCGATCGCAAGCCAAACCTAAACCAAGGCCTGCGTATGGCAAGAAATCGACGGACAAACCTGAGGTTGAGGATGATCCAGACGACGGGACGCGGCCGACGCTCGACCCAGACGAGCGTAGCCTTGCGAGGGCTCTCGGTACGTGGGTATTCCGTTAGACGGTCAGCTAATCTGTGACTCATATCGTAGGTGAGAATCGCTCGTCCTCGGCGAAGGGAAACAAAGCTTCAAAGGCGAAGCAGCGGAACAACAGGGATGACCGGGACAGTGCGTCCAATGACGGCGAAGAGCGTCGACCTGCTGTCACACAGCCGGCCAAAGGCAAGAAGGTGTTGCGCATGGACGCTGTCGTAATTGACTCACCTCCAAAAAGGGTCAAGGTGCGCATTGATCTCAGTAGATACTTATTTTGACGTAGATTATGCAGAACGTGGTCGACAAGAACAAGGGCAAGGGTACAACGATCGAGAAGAAGAAGAAGCCGAAGCAGCGGAGCGACTGGTTGGACACCGACACCGAGTCGGAGAACGAGATGGGGACAGAGGTGGACGAGGTGGAAGAAGACGACGAGCTCAGCAGTGACAGCGACGAGGTGTCGGAGGAAAGCAGCGAGGACGAAGGGACGGACGAGGACAGTGGGGATGACGTGATAGTAAGTCAACTGTCCCAAGTCCATCGCTCTAACCACCATGTTCTGCAGGTTGTCAAGGCCCCTAAGGGCAAGACCCAGCGTTCCAAAGGCAAGGGAGGCAGACGCAGCCGCGGCAGCGCGGACAGGCCAAAGTCTGAAGGTCGTCGCCGTGCGCAGGCCAGGGACATCCCGGAGACCCTCAGGCCGGTCGTTACGTGCTCACAGATGTATCTCCGCCTCCGCCTCTCCCTCAATCATGCATGGACCGCCGAGAAGATGCAGAATAGCAGCCAGCTCCCCGACAAACACAGGGTCATCAAGAGAGCCCTGAGGGATGCTCGCAAACATCGCGCCGAGGACGGTAAGAAGATAGCGTACCTTGTCAGTGGGTTCAAGACCCTGAGAGCGAAAGGCAACAACAACCTTCGCAAGATGGTCGCCAGCGTTGTAAGTACGTCGGTTCAAATCACACCATACAATCTTAGTCTCTTTTTGCAGGTATGGACGGGCGCGTCTCAGCTCCGAAACGAGGTCAAGAAGAAGGCGAAGACCGTCGTCGACAACGCTTACGGCCTCGGCAGCCTCTCGACGCAGCGGAGAGTCGCGGCTGCAACGTTCCTCCTCAAGTCCAACACACAGGCAAGTACTCGATGCAAAACTTCATTTTCGGCGACATCGACATCGCCTGGCAGTCGGACGAACCTCATGAGGTCGACATGAAGGTATGTCAGTAGCTAACTACTGTTGATGTGTGCACTTGAAGTGACCCACAGGCGAGCGTTGTGAACCGCAAGAAACCGTTCCAGCACAGGGCGCTGTCCGACGTCATTGTGCAGCACTGGTTCCACGGACACAGGGACACTGCGTCGGTCGCGGCGTACGATCGCTTCAGTGAGGTTCCCGACAATCTCATAGCCATCGTCTGCACGCGGTAAGCGGTGTTCACCTTTGTGCGCAGTGCTGCCAATAATTGAACAATGTTTCCTAGATTGAGGCGGCGTTGGTGGACATAGCCACAGGGACTCATCAATTCTCTAACAAGCTGTACGCTCCTAAGTGAGTTATATCTCCGTCTAGCTGTGTTTATACCTGATGCGTGCATAGGTGGGGCAATGTCATGGGGATCTTGGATCAGTTCAAGCACAACGCACCGGCAGCATACCAGTTGCTGAAGGAGATGATCTGGACCAATGTCAGGTAAGTTTATATTCTGGCTACGGTCAATAAATGTGTATCTAACTGTTGCTCCAGTGCCCTAGTCGACGAACACAAAGCCCGAAGAAGGACGCGCAAGATGATGACGACGCCGGTAGCAGCATTGGCGAGCAATTCATCGCTTGGAGTGATATCGAGGTCGGCGACACTACTGCGACAACAAAGGCTGCGAAGGCTGCGCGAAGCCGTCGTCTTCATCTGCGAAGGCCGCCACGAAGCCGTCGTCTTCGTCTGCGAAGGCCGCCACGAAGCCGTCGTCTTCGTCGTCGACGAGGCAGACCGGCAGTAAGTTTGTCAGATCAATTCATGAGTACCTAACAACAACACACATGTAGATCGTCGTGCCGCAGTTGAGCCGGAGATCGACGCTGAAGGTTCTGCTCCTCATGACGGTGAGTTCATCTGTACCTGAAATACAGGGCCAAACTGATCAACATTTGTGCACTGATTTATCCAGAAGAAGGTCCCCAAGACCCCTCCGATGATGCGTGAGCCCCAGCATCTGCGTACCTCAACCAATGCCCATTTCCTCGGTGAGCATGCTTTGCATTCATTATTCTAGATTCAAGAACGTTGCCTGACCAGTCTTTAGAATATCTACTACTGGTACAACTGCATGGAACAGGTTGGGGCTATCTATGTAGATCAGTGTTATGTCATCTGTCGCCGTGTCGCGCTCCGTCGTGCTTTGTATAATTTTTCGTCAAAGTGTAACAACTTCTCACCTGTTTAATGATAACGCGGTTTCAATTCCGATTGATTTGTATTGATTGTAAGAAGTACCACAAGACTCAAATGCTTTTGAAAGCCATGGGTACCCTGATATGTACCTACAAGATCCATGCGTCCTGGCTAGCAAGCAGTGTCATATATGACATGCAAGGTCAGCAAGGCTTAGAATGTCTGCCTGCATCAACATACTGAAAGCACAAAGTCAATCTTATATTTAAGTACTGGCTGTCCTGTCCAAGCACATAAAGCAGAGACTTGTCTTGCCAAGAGTCGTGCTGTCTGCAAGCCATGACGGTCCTAATACACTTGTCAAGACAAGTGAGTTTTCCTGATGGTTGGCTCTGGGACCTAAGACTTCGTGCTTGTGAGCAATCAAATTAATCGAACGAGCAATAGTTTGTGGGCTTACTTACACTCGTACACCGCGATCTTCCGGCCTTTGCTCCCAATCGTACGTGTTCTCGCCCGCATTGGGGACGCCTGAACGGCACTGTCGAAGCAGGTTGCGGATGTATAGATAGTTCGGGCGTTCATCGAACTTCAGCCTCATGACGTACTCGACGAACACGCAAAATGGAGTAGGGAGCCCCTTGCAAAGCTGCGAAGGCTTGGCTTTGGCTTTGGCTCTTACCAACTGATCATTCCTCTTCGTCTTGGCGGACCCGGGGATGCCTTGCCAAGGCAGCGAGCCGCGAACGAAGAAGAGGAGGATGTACGCCAGCGCGATGAGGTCGTCACGACGCGAGTGCGCGATGCCGTGGTGTATATTGATCGACGAAAAGAGCGGGGTCCCAATAGCCTCGTGTTCATCGTTGTACTTGATGTGCGCACGAGTGACGATGTCGAGGTACGGGACAGCCAAACCCAAGTCGATGAGGTAGAGCAGGCTTGTCTGCCCGCCTACACCGACCAGGAAGTTCGCAGGCTTTAAGTCACGATGCACGTAGCCCTCACGTGAAGGCTTTCGAGCCGGTCGACCTAGACAAATGGATGCAGATTGTCAGTTGAAATCGAATAAGCAAACAGGCGACCTACTGCCTGCAACGCAATCCGCAGTACTGTCCCGAGAGTGAATCGCTTCCCACAAAAGTGGAACAGCATCTCCAATGACGGCCCGAGTAGGTCCATTACGAGGTAATGCACCTCATCGGTCGTACCGAACCCGTGCATCGCGGGAAAGCCTTCTGCGTATTTGAGAGCGTCGTAAACCTCTTCCTCGTTCTCCAATTGGTTGACCCGGAAGTCGCATGGCTCCAGCTTCACCGCAACATCAACATGCTCATAGATGTCGAGTGCTTTGTACACTTGACCTGGATGTCGATGGTGATCAGCACGTAGGCCTGATGCACTAGTTAGTACGCACCGAACGACCCTGCTCCTATCAGTTCCCACAGCAGGTACCGACCCGCAATCTCCATAGGTGCATCGACCTCCGGAATGTCCATGTCGAGCGCCTACCACACTCGATACATATCATTGGCATCGTAATCGCCGCCAGATCAGCGAGTGGTAGCACCTACAAGCAATACAATACAATAACACTATGTACAACAATGTTGACGCTGCTCGCAGTGTCAGCGCCTCACTCATGGAGCAAGAGTTCATGTGGGCTTACAAAACAACGGTAGCGGACGCCAGGACCACTGACAACATGAGGGTCGGGGACAAGGCAACACATCAGTCGCCGCTCGCAAATGAACGTGATCATGTGACGTGCTGGACTTCTCGTTATCGTTCTCGACCTCGCCAGGGAGCTCGAAGTCGTCATCCTCAGCATCGTTGGGGCCGAAGATCGCGTCCTCATGGGGTACGAGTAGCACATTCTTCGGTGTAAAGCCACGCAGCGAGATAGGATTGATGAGAGGGTCGAAATAGAACGCGGGCAGGTCAGGGTCATCAGTGCGAATGTAGACGTTCTTCGGTGTGTGATACAGAGATATGTGGACGGAACGAGGGAGGGAGTTATACAGATGGGGGAAAGCGACCTTGTACTCAGTCCGGATTTGCTGTCGAATGATGACTTTGTTGATGTCGTTGAACTCGTTCCAGTCCTCATTGAAGCTGTCCATGTCTCTATACAGAGGCTCGAATTTCGGGCCGCCGGGAATCGCCATGTTGAGCGCTTTCGCAGTGAAAACCGACTTCTTGTCGAACAGGTAGCTCGAGTTGCCGTCTGTGTGATCCGACAAGAGTGTCCGACCGAGACGGTACAAGTTCGCCATGGCAGGCGCGCCGCGAGGACAAACAGCTGGTGACTCAAGTTCCATGGCCAAAGCCGGTAGCAAAGCCGGACTGGCGAAATTCGTTCGGGAGGACGTGAGCAGCACCGTCTTGTCTTCGAACGGGCAACCATGCTCACCTGACAGTAGCATCCCGGGCACCCAACCCGAGCCAACCACCATCCGCCCACGCACCCGCCCTCTCGCCCACGCCGCTCGCCGGACGGCGATTCGTCGTGCCTTCATCGGTCGAGGATGCCAGCCGGGTCGACCAGCAAACCACGAGAGGTGGTGAGTCCGGGAAGACGGGAGAAACACACCGGATGCCGGCGTGGATCGAGGGCGGCGACCGTCGAGTCTGGAGCAGACCGGATGGGACACTTCGGACAGCTCCATCGGGAAGATAGAGAGCGGGAGACGAGTGATGAGCTCGGCAGGACGGGGAGTGACCGGGGTGTGGTCGAGGTCAGTACCGGGCGGGAGGAGATCCACGGGTGGAGGGATGCCGTTCGAGGCACATTTCGAGGGTGCCCGGATGCAAGTCGTCCTTGCCCATGTGGACCACGAGAGGACGCATACACCGAGCTGCGAATGCAGGTGAGCAATACTGCTATGAACTGACTGAACAGGAAACGGAGATATACTCACCTCCGAGCCTGTTACTTTCTCCCTCCCAAAATGTTGCGGCTGCAATTGCTAGCCGCTCTCGCACCGCGGCGGGTCGCTGAGCACGTCTGCGATTGAGCGTGCGCCGGGCGCGGTTGAGCGTGCGTAGGGCGCGGTTGAGCGTGTAGGGCGCGGTTGAGCGTACGGGGCGCGGTTGAGCGTGCGCCGGGCACGGTCTGCGTCGTTCGCGGATAGCGGCGACAAAGGGATGCGAGGACGCACACGAGGCAACGGGATCACGTTGCAGACGAGGACGTTTGAGGTAGCAGCGGAGGCGATGATCTCAAAGCAGGAGGTGGTTATGGTGGATGCAGAGATCGCGTCCCAGGTCGAGTTATGCACCGGAATCTGCGCGCCGCCCAGCGACCCTCCTGGGCTCGTCCTTCCTAAATTTTTGTTCGTATCTTGGAGCTGCTTTTGAGTTACGCATCATGTTGAAGAGACAAGGCAATACAGCGGGGATGATGCTGAGGGTGGTGGTGGATGTGAGAGTAGGAAGAGGGCGGCAAAGTCACCGCCGCCACTGTGAGGAAATGGACTAGTAGTGCCAGCCGATGAGAGTCACTGTTAGTCGTTGGGCAGATAGCAATGCATACGAGCACATTTCATTCCACATTACTAGTACATCAGGTCATTGTGATATTCATGATACGAGACAGCGCGGTACGAGGCGGCGTGATACAAGTACATCGAGGAGACTCGGACGAGGCCAGACAACTACAAGGCAACACAGCAGCAGCACGATGGTAACACAAAGACATTAGATGAAGTCGAGGAGGTCTTCGAAAGTGAGCTCCTCGTCCTCATTATAGGCCATTTCAGCGCGAGCCTGCCTCACCAGCATTTCCTGTATAAACTCGAAACCCTGGAGGTGATCAGTAAACGACAAGCGGCTTTGCCGGATGAGGTACTTCAGCACTTGCAATGCTTCCATAAGATCTGGGCTGAGGCGGCTGCGCCGGGCTGTGTCCGTCTGCCCTGCAGAAGAGAATACTCGCTCGCAGGGAACCGATGTTGCCTGCGCGGAAGATAGTCCAACGCGATAGCAAAGATCGTAGGCCACTGCGTCTGTGCCGCAGGCAGCTGAGAGGGCACAATGAGTACAAAGTATCATAGCCAGGCAATCATTCACTTACACTCCAGTACGCGAGGACGTCGGATAGCTCATTCCCCATCCCTCTTTCGAGCCAAGAGTGGTATTCGGTCTCGACAGTCGCGTCAAGGGCGCTTTGAGCAGGGGCCGCTGGCTCGTCGTCGCCCAGGTTACCAACGAAAATTTGATCAGCTGCCTCGTACATGCTGCGCAACGCCTGAGGCCTTTGCGGCTGCGAAGGTCCTGCTCGACGTGCAGGCGGTCGCCGAGCCGCGTAAACCCGCATCTGCACCGCAAATGTCGCATTAGTAGCCACACTACATAGAATAGTGGTCTACTTACTTTACTCTTGACGATGTCATGGCACGCTGGTAGTAGCGCTGCTCCCAGTGGTCGCGCATGTGATCCATCTTGTATTTCGGATGTACGACTAGAAAGTGGATTAGCAGGTTAGTCAATAAGGTCGGAATGTACCTACACATGCATAGGATGTAGCTGTCGGTCAGGTCCATGTATTTGTAGTACTTGATCGCGACATCCAAACCGGCTTGGATGACACCTTGAAGATGCGGCCTACGCTCCGCGAGCCTCTCCATGTTCGTCAAATAGAGTTCGTACCGCGGTATGACATCGGCGAGCAGCGGCTGCCGCTCTCCAGCCAGCACCATCTGGATATTATGACCAGCCTGCATAGGGTTGTCAATCGCGCTCATGTGGGTTGGAGGAATGACCTACCATGAGCACAAGGCCCGTCTCCGTCAGCACGTCATTCTCGGTGGTCGTCAGAGGTGGGTACGACCTCGCAAACTCCGGGTTTTGCTCCAAGAACACCTTGTATACCTATGTCATATAAGATCAGTATCTGTCGTCAGTGCGCAGAGATAACTCACCTCTTGCATCGTCAAAAACCGCATGATCATAACGTACGTGCTATCCCAGCGGATCCGCATGTCGGCCACCAAGATCATGTCCTCTTTGAAGATGTCGATCTTTGGGATGCCCGCCACAAGCGCCGCGTTCTTGACCATAGCAGCAGCATTATGAATCGCAATCGAGGTCGCCCAAGAGTCGCGGCACTTAGGAGACGCACGAACGGCAACACATATCTCCCTTGTCTTGGAAACAACCGAGAACTTCACGGCGTTGCCGCCGCGAGTGGCCGAGGATTCGGAGCCATTGTCGCTAGGGGGCTGGATGCCCATGTAAGTTATCATTGTCTGCGAGGTTCGGTTGACTCCATGGCCCAAGCAATGTATCTGGTTGTTACTCGGGTCGAAGTCACGACGAGCGTTCGGGTCCTCGTCGAACTTCTTCTTCAGCTCTTCCATCATCTTTGCATTGCTTGTCGCGGAGTCCATCATGAATCGTCCGACCTAATATGATCAGTTACTAGATTACTTCGAATAAGGCAGATGTGGTTACCTTAGATACAACACCGGCGCGCTCCAGAACGAAGTGGACGGCATTCGCGAGGTTTACGCCTACGTGATAAAATTAGAAAGTAACTAGGTGTTCACGTTCGGACTTACCAGTATGGCTCCCTTCGAGCCTCCTAAAACCGACAACTGCTGACTTCATCACAAGATCCGTAGGCAGCACTCCTTTTGCAATCCAATGGCCCGTCACACCGACATAAGCGCGTCGAGCTGGTAGGGCGCACTGTCAGTGATGTACTCGCTTGATTGCTGTGCGTGCTCACCTTGAGTATCCCAACCATCGGATGTCAGAGATACCTGACCGCGCGAGTGCTATCAGGAGGGTGAGCAGTGCCTTGTTCATTCATCGTGTGATACCTACCGTGAGCTGAATCTTGAGTTGATCAAATGTGCGCGTGAATTGCGCCATAATCAACGAGCGCATATGGTTGCGCTTCGGAATGTCCTCGTCGGCAAGATCGGGATTGAGCAGACGTAAGAGGTATCGGAATTCAGGTTTCTCGACCACCGAGATCGCCTGATGTTGACGTCAATAACTGCTTCACATAACGAGAGAAATCGTACTGACCTGGTCGTCCACGACCACCCAGTTCACGAGTCGCCTGTGGAACTCCTCGCGAGAATACTCCACCACCGGATAATTCTGGTCGATATCCGCAACTTCTTGCGCTGCCTTCACTTGGTCCTTGTAGCTGGGCAGCATGTTCACCCAGCGCCCGATCGCAGCCAAGCCGGCGTACTCGTCGCGGTGGTAGGCATCGAGATGGGATCGGAGCGGACTGTTACTCGTCTTCTCAGCATAGATGTAGTTGTGGCACGTCA